>NW_026725824.1:0-49142 GCF_029784015.1 Lycium ferocissimum
ATACAACACACACCTACACACCCAAACCCACAACTCACCCCCAAAATTAACATCATACCTTCTGTATTTCATTAAACCTACATATCACAAAAATACAAATCATCCTAAAACATGAAGGAAGATAAAAACCTCACCTTTTCCTTTGACTTCACCCTCGGTTAAGGTTGATGAATCGCAACAACGAACGATTTTCTTTCTTCCAAAAACCCAACCCCCAGTTGAGGGCCTTAAATTTTAGTAGGAAAGCTAGGAAAATTTTTTTTTTTGTTTTAAAAGATTTTTGGTTTTTTTTTTTTTCTTGGCCGTTTTTCCCCTTTTTTTTTTTCTCCATTTTTTTTAAGTTTCTGGTGAGAAAATATGAAATTTTTTTAAAGGGTTTCATTTTGCTCCATATAAATTTACACAAGTCCCAAGGGCCCAATTTTTCCCATGGCCCCAATGGCCATTTTCATAAATTTTAAGTTTCCATAATTTCCCTAAAATTTTCATGAAATCTCAACTCTTTTATAATTCATTTTAACCCCAAATTTTTTTTTTTTCCAATTTTACCCTTATTCCAAATGCAACTTGCGCATTAAAACAAAAAAATCAAAAAAACCGAAAATTAAAAGTCTTGTCCAAAACCCTTTCGCAACCAACTTAGAATATTCCAACGTCCAAAGTAGGGGTAAACAATGAAAAAAACCCTGAAGCGAGAATTCTACAAGGTGATTTTGTTTGTTTTTTAAGTCTTGATTGAAGTTGCTACCGAGCAAGCTAAATCAAGGTGGTTTGGTCCGTTTGGGGTGGTAGGTGTTCCACCCCCTGGAGCATTAACCCTAGTCCGGGGATGGAACTTGGGCACGGGGAATGGGCAAAGGGGAAGACTACTTGGGATGGTTGATGGGGAAAAAGGGACCGATACCCTTAACCCTCGAAATGAACGCCCCCCCCGGGGTTCGGGGGATAAATAGGGACCACCGTCGTGCCGGGGACGAAATCAAGCGTTTTGGGGGGGCAACCCAAGTATAAGTGTATTTTCCTTTTTTTTTTTTGATTGCATATGGGTAATGTTTGTTTTTCCAGAAATATTGGAAAATATTGTGAATGATAATTTAAGTAATAAGATTTTTTTGAACATTAAAATAGCCAATTTTTACCCCCGTTTTTTTAAATACGGGTCGAAAAAAGTTTTTAACAATGTCACAAAAGGTGCATTTTGAAACATGAAAAATTCGACAAGAATAGGGGCCGTATTTCAAAATACCAAATCGGTCGTAACCCTTTTCCATAAAAAAATAAAATTCTAAATAGGGCCGAACCCTTTTACAGTATTTAAAAAAAAAAAAAAAAAGGGGGTTTTTAAAATTTCGGACGGGGAAAAGATATATCCCTTTTTTTTGTTTATTTCCCACATTAAAACATAACCCCCTTCTTCCAAAACAAACCCCCACTAAAACCCATATCTTCCACCCCCCAACCCCTAAATAAAATCCACACTCTAAACCCATCCCCTACAAAAAAAAAACCCTAATCTTTTTGTTTTGGTTTAATTTTTCTCTAAAACCCCTCAGTTTTCATTTTGGTTCATCATTACGGTATGATTGACACTCTCCACTCTATTTTACTAAATTTGGATGAACTAGTTGGTAGGTGTTATTGACTGGGGTTTTTGCAAAATTTTCGGTTAATGATCTTGTGGGGGATAATGAGTTTAAATTTTTAAATCTCTTGGGAAGAAAGTAATAAAAACCCAAATGGTTGGAGGGGATTCCACCCTTGAATTTCAAATTTGAAATTTTTGGGATCCCCCCAATAAATACTCAGAGTAATTAATGAAAATTCGGGAGAAATTAGGTGAATCAAAAACCCCAATCCCCAAAAAAAAAGGAAACCGATTTTCAATAACGAACAACCAAAAACCCTGTTTTTCGAAATTGTAAAACGAAAAAGACCCGTTTTCGACCGTATTTCCTTTTGGTCCCTTTTTACATAATTACGGCGAGAATCAAAGAAAAGGAAATAACCCCTTACGGGCCCTATTTCGGGTTTTTTGGCCCCTTTTACATTTACGGTCAACGAACATAGTTTTTGTGTACAGTTATTTTGTTTTTATTTTTGTTTGTTTTTCCATTGTAGCTAACGCGATGTGTCGTTTGCAGGAATGGGTTAGAAAAAGAATGCAAGGAAAGTGGGGGCCCAACGCAAAGGCACAAGAAAGAAAGCGACCCCGGAAAATAAGTTAAGAGATGAGCCCACAAGTTTCGAAAAGGAAAATTTTTGGTCCGAGCACCAAGAGGTTATACCTCCACCCAGAGTCAGAGGGGCCGCCACAAAAGGTACATCTATGCCCCCAACCATGACACCGTCCAAGTTCATGTCGGAAGCCTCCCCAGTCTGAAAAGGGTGATCCTGACGTGGAAGTATCAAGCAAGGGGGCAACCCAACAAATGGAGCAGGAGAGTGGCTCAGAGGAGCCAAGTGCTAGCCATGCTCTGGATGATGATACACCCCTAGAGGGTCGTAAATTAGTCGTCCGGACCAAATGGCTGGAGGAAAAAAAACTCCGATTCTCGGTTAAAGGGTCAAAGGAATTGTATGATCAATGGATGGCCGGGATAGAAATTGGGGGAAAGCCGCAAAGGAAAATATTCGAGGAGCGGAGACTAATTTTCAATGGGGTTTCGGCACATCCACAGCTAGACGAGACCATCAAGATGTACAAGCTGGATGCCTTCACTCATGAACCAGGAGAGTATGCTCCGCACATCGTGAGGGAATTCTATGCGGCATATAGGGCTGTGTTGATGTCTATGAAGAAGCCCAGTCGGGCTTGGCATCAAATACCTATATTGGAAAATGTGACAGTCCGGAATTCCCATGTTGATATTTCCTCCAAGGCCATCAACAAAGTTCTATTTGGAAATGAGTATGTGTCACCTACCGATCTGAGCCTGTACCTAAACAAGAGGGACAAGAAAGACAACAAATCTGTGAGGGAATGGACTGCCGCCACGATCACATCTGAGCCACATAAGCAAAAATGGACAAACGATGGAAAAGTAAAAATTGCTAAGAATTGCAAAATTGCTAAAAGTTGCTTGTCGGCGGAAGCTAAGTTTTGGTGGACGCTGCTTAGGTACCGGATCACTCTAACCTAGGCGGACAACACCCTCTCCATCAGTCAGGCAGTTACTATTACCTCGTTGATGTCACAGTATCCGATGAATATTGGAGAGCTCATTGCGTAGGAGCTGGATGTGAGGGCATACAAGCCTAAGCAAACCATGGTATTTCCGTGTATTATCACAAAATTGTATAGAAGGGCGAGAATGTTTCAGCTTCCAGAATGGGACAACACAAAAAAAGCCTCACATGTGGAAGTGTGGAGGACAAATAAAGGGTTAGAGGCAAGAAAGACAAGGAGCGGATCGGTCGATGATGAAGGCTTGATGCTCGGTTAAGAGTTGAGCCCGAGCCATGCTGTTGGGACTAATCCAATAGAGCCCGACTTTGATGATACGACTACTGTGCCTGTTGCTACCACTACAAGTGTTTCGTAGAGGGTTGTCGCGAGTACTAAAGGTACAGCTTAGACGGTTGACCCACCGGCCTCCACAGCTAGTCAGCCCGTGATACAGCTTCCACACAAGGTCCTTCCTCAGGGTATGCCACAGCTGTTGCATTAGCCGAGCCTACCGATCCAGAGTTGGAGTTGCTTCACTTGCCCACGCCAATTACGGTCGGTGCATTCAAGGCAAAGAAGGGTCGAAAGGCAAGTAGGGAAAATCTTGCAATATTTCAAGCCAAAAGTGATGAAGATAGTGCATACATTGGTTACAGAGGCTACCACAGAGATCCGTAGGGAGTTCGAGAAGAAGCACGAGGTGTATTAGGCTAGACTAGATAGGTTTGAGTCTAGATTGGTGACTCGAGAGTAGACCACACCCGATGGGGAGTCAGTTTCTTTGAGAAGTAAGTTGGAGAGGCTGAAGAAGGAGCTTGAGGCGCTTAGAACGCCCGGTACAGTAGCCGCACCAGTTCCAGGACCACGTGCCACTTTGCCGAGTATTATTTTGGTGATGGATCTAATGGAGTCTGAGGAGGATAAAGAGGATGCGTCCCTTGTGCGGGACAAAGGCAAGAGGGTCCATGAGACTTCTGAGGATCCCGAGAAGCTAGACAAGAGGTTGAAGAAGGCAGAGGAAAAGGAGATGCTGCAGGCCATCCTTCCGTCCTTAGTTGAGCCACAACGCCGATCAAGTGAATACAATAGAAAGCCGCCTGATGAGGCAGACCAGTCTTGAGATACGTACAACTCCTAGGGCGCCCAGGTACAACCTCCTTCCATTGTTCATAAAATTGATGCACTGGGGATAGTGCTTGATTTTTCTGTTGGGGGTGGGATTGTTGGAATTTGATGTATTATAAATATATGTTTAGGAACCCCCCCCCCCTCGGCCTTTTTTTCCCAGAGTTCTTTTCCTGGGGAGTTTTTGTTGTCAGAACTAGCATGCTAGGTTGTTTAGGTAGAATATAGTAGTTTTGGCTTATATGGTAGTACCTTAGTAACTTACGGCATGTAAATCTATTATTTGAAAAAAAAAAATACACATTGCAAACAGAATTGAAACCCCTCAAATTTTGATGAATACTTAGGAATAGCTGTGAATTGACGTGATTGGTTCTATTCATGACATGATAATTATGAGAGTATTAAGTACGATAAATGATTGCTTGGGATGTTATGTTAAGCTGATTTCCGTTGCCATTGTGTTTTATGAGTTTTAGTTTTGTTCACTTATTGTGCGTGCAATATAGAACTTGCCCAAGTATTCGTATTCTCATTCTAAGGATGTATTGGTTGTGAAATAATCCTAGGCCATCTTTGTGTAATTGGAACCCTTTCAAAACACTTTTGGACCTAACCCGTTTGAAAAATGATCCCTAGTTACCCATTTCAAGCCTATGTTACCTATTTTTGCTTGACTAGCCATTAACGAGTGTTGACCCTTCTTTGAATAACCCCATCTTTTGCACCACAGTCCCTCCTTGGCATTATGAAAAAAAAATAAGTTGGGGGTGTTGGGTGAATTATGTGGAGATGAGGCTAAAAGCCTAAGTTGAGGGTGGAAGCGAAGTTATATGGTGTAGGGTTCGGTGTGATAAGCCGTGTAAAAATAATTGGTGTGATAAGCAGTGTAATAAAAAAAGAAAAAAAATAGTGTTTAGCCTAATAAAGTCGCACCGACCCTATAGGATAAAGTAAAGAAGCGGAGTAAGAAGGGTGAATAAAAGGAAAAAAAAAAGAGAAGTGTAGCATTCAAGGAGGGTGAGCCACTATTGACCAAATATGTATCCTACCTGTCCCGAAGCCTACATTACAACCCTGCAAAGTCCTAGAGTGATCATAACCGAGATGTCCAAAGATGAAAATATTGAAAACGAGGGCAAGCCTATGGTTTGTGTAAGTGCAATCTGTGAAGTTCTTTGTGAGAGTGAATGACTTCTCTTCTCCTTCATATTAGTCCCTATTGTGTTGTATATATGTGTGAGGGACAATCTTTGGTCTGTGTGAGGGCATTCGAATGAAATTATAAGCATTCCCTAAAAAGCAACGTTTGTGCATAGATTGATGTTTCTGATAATATCATGACATGCATTGAAACTTCAGTGTGAGTTGTGGTGTCCTGAGTATGATTCGTATGTGATTTTGAAAGTGAGGTGGTTATTTGTAAAAAACAAGCATGCCCGTAGTCTAATGAGAATCATTGTAGACATTAGTACTCTGTTATATCTCGATGTTAGATTGAGTCGTTGTGTTGTATGACTTGCTTAAGGACAAGCAAAGACTTTAAGTTGGGGGCGTTGATATGCCCAGAAATTATGGCACATCCAATGCCTTTTTACGAGAAGTTTTACTTGTTTTTAAGCAAGTTAGTGTCTATTTTATGTGTTTTTAGTGTTTTTCAGGTAATATAGCAGATTCAGAATGAAAACAGTTAAAGTGCAGAAGTTGGCCGTAAACTCAATATGCGGACCATATTATCAAATACGGGCTATATTCCATTGGCGTATTTAAAGATAAACAGCACCAGAAAGGCATGCTGAGAAGATGGTGAAATACGAACAACTTTTACGGACCGTATTATACTTTACGGTCCGTATTTCAAAGCGTATTTAATCATTTAGACACTTGACAGAAAATTGAAGTTTTGCAAGTTGAAAGGCGATCAAGCAGAAGATGGACCGTAAATCAAAATACGGTCCGTAATCCACGAGGTTGCAGCTGCCTATATCTTGAAGGAAACCCTAGATGTAAACTGGTGTACGGTTCGTATTGTGAAATACGGACCGTATTTTCTACCGACGGGGACCAAAGTGTAAATCTGTAACTTTTACGTTTTCAGAGCCTATAAATAGCCATTGTAGGGTTTTAGTTATTATCAGTTGTTTTATTCAGTCTCTTGACTTAGAGCATCAAATGCTCTCTAGTTTTTGGAGATTCAAACATCAATTCAAGTATTATCAATTCCTCTTTTCTTCCAAAGTAAGCAATTATGAATTCTTCAATTTCTTATTTCCTGTTCTTTGTCATGAATAGCTAAATACCCTTACTAGGGTTGTGAACCCAATGATGATTGTTTTGTGATTGGGTTTTGTGATTGATATACACATAATGGATTATTAGGTTTTATTCATTCTTCATTCTTCATTCATAATTAATGGTTGCAAACATTGATTAAAGCCATAGACCTTGATTTATTTGGGAAAACAATTAGGGTTGGTAAGAATAAATATGTTACACCTCCAAAAATTTCTCGTTGATGCACAGTTAATAGACTAACGAAGGGCATGAAGTGTGCGTGTTTCATTAAGTAAGAAATAGCATTTGATGATCCTAATTGAGATTTCAAAGACATTTGAGGTAAGAGAAGAAAGTTGCCAAGAAAAGCAAGGTATACGTTATGTGTCGGATAAGATTTATGAGTACCGAATTAATGATGACTTAATGATGTCTTGGAGAAGAGTTATAATGTCCCTTAAATTGTTAATTAGGTGTTGAAGAAGTGTTAAGAAGATTCCATAAGGATTGGAGATCAAACGAGTCGACGAGAGAGAGTTCGGAAAAGCTGGCATTATACGCCCAACATGCGGCCGTATAAAACACGGCGGCCGTATGTCTGGCCCGAATGGGACTTCCATGGACCAAAGATACGGCCAGACATACGGTCCATATAAAAGATACGGACCGTATGTTGGTCCGTACATTTGAGTAGAGCCAGCTTTTAAAATTAATCCAACACTTTAAGAACTCTCTAGAAAGCTCTCCACACTTCTTCCACAAGAACCCAAGAGAAATTCATGATCAACTTCATCAAACCAAGAAAACCAAGTGTAAGAAACTTATTGGAGTTCATCCAAGTCAAGAAATTCCATTGGAAGTGAATTAGGGTTTTGGCTCAAGTGAAGTATTTCTACTCAAAGCTCGTTCCTACACTATCTAAGGTAAGTTTTATGATCATTACATGTTGTTTAAGATTTTGAGAGGTTGAAACACTTAGATTATGAAAGGAGATAGAAAATGGGTTACAAAGATGAGAATAATGAGATTTTGAGTAGTAGCTTGGGATGAGTCATGATTCATGATATGTTGTGATTATGATTATGTTATAAATGATATTAAGGACATGGGATAAGCATTATATTGTGAGTAAATGTAATAGTATATTATGACCATGATTATGGATGAATTGAAGTGAAAGTGTGAAATGTGGATAATGTGGA
The DNA here is from genome assembly GCF_029784015.1 of Lycium ferocissimum. Lineage (NCBI taxonomy): Eukaryota > Viridiplantae > Streptophyta > Magnoliopsida > Solanales > Solanaceae > Lycium > Lycium ferocissimum. The sequence continues at coordinate 7,768 of NW_026725824.1, forward strand.
TGAATGAATATTGTTGGTTATAATGTTGTGAATGTTATTATAGACGTTTGGGAGTTGATATATGATATGAGGAAAGTAGCATAAACAAAGGAAATGCTGCCCAATTTTCTCTAGCCTTAGTAAGCACGTTCATATAATCGATTAGCTAACGTTAATACGAACTCTCTTGAAGGTAGAAACGCGAGCATTGAAGGAGAACGATCAAGCGATAGAATAGCTAAACGAAAAGGTATGTAAGGCTAGTCCTTTCCTTCTAAGGCATGACTCATATGGCATGAATCTTCCTATTTTTCCATGATTTTCCTATATAATGGAAATTATGAGTCTATGACTATAAAGAGTTATTCATGTATAAGATAAAGAAAAAAGATACGACACGAGCATGATACTGATGATGATGAGTTTAAGTCTAAAGAATCCTAAAGTAAGGTACGATGTCCATGAGGTTAATAATACTAAGTATGGTTCCATTGATGTTGTTCCTTGTGTACACTCACCTTAAATGTTAGTTCCTTCAAGGTGAGATATGATGAGTATGATCGCTCCATAATGCAATCGGGGGTTCACGAGCTCATGTCACCCCGACATAGCTATAGTTGCCTTTAAGTTCTAATGCATGTTTTATGATAAATGTATGATGATGATAAGTTTATGACGAGTGTATGATGATATGATTCCACCGTACCTAATTGGCCGGGCATGTCACCGCGAAGGTGGGTTGCATACGATTCCACCGTGCCTAATTGGCCGGGCATGTCACTGCATTAGGCGGGCGTTTTTTTTTTTTATGATTACACCGAGCCTAGAGGGCCGGGCATGACACCACTAGTGGGCGGCATATGATGGTTACCCGGACGCGGGTTAACGACGATGGTATATGTGATATGATGACATATGTGATACGATGAGATATGTAATATGATTAAAATGCACACTCTTAAAAGTTAAGCGGGTTATATCTTTACCTCATGTCATATGATTTCTTTATCATGTTCATTTCATTCATGCCTTACATACTCAGTACAATGTTCTTACTGTCGTCCTTTTTCATTGGACGCTGTGTTCATGCCCACAGGTAGACAGGGAGGTGATCCATACTCGTAGGAGCTATTAGCAGGCCTTGAGAGCACTCCATTGATCCGGACGTGCCATTGATTTATTCTTTTGTGTATATATGTTTTGGGCTCGACGGGGTCCTGTCCCGTCCATATGTCTAGTACTCTAGTAGAGGCTCGTAGATATGCAGGTGTGGGTAGTATGGTCTCACGGTTTCCCATTGTATACATGTATCATTTTGATGGCCAAAGGGCTTATGTACATAAAAGGTACTTATGTTTCAAAATGAAAAATGGTTTTCCTATGATTATGAGCATAAGATATATGAATGAACGCATAATGAGTAATAGAACGAGTGGTGCTCGGTGGTTAGCCCTGGGTACCCGTCATGGCCCTAGTCGGGTCGTGACAAAAGTGGTATCAGAGCAGTTCAGTCCTAGGCAATGTCTACGAGCCTTGTCTAGTAGAGTCTTATTTATGGTGTGTTCCGCGCCACACTAATAAACAGGAGGCTATAAGGCATTTAGGAAAAATGACCATTCTTCTTCTTATGAGATCGTGCGATAGAGCCGTGTTATAAGATTTTCCCTCCCTAATAGTGTGTTATGATTTCAGAGATGCCGCCGAAGAGAAAAGCTACAGCCGCCCAGAAGGGCAAGACTATGATAGAAAGGCGGGTAGAAAGGGAGCCGCCAATGAATATAGAAGAGGGTGAATCACATAATGAGGCTCCATCCAATACCTCTCCTACTCCGCCTATTATAGAAGAACAAGAGGGGGCTGCAGCTCCAGCTCCTATGCCTCCAGTTCCTCCCCCAGTTACTTCGGGTAAACAAATGACCGACGCTATTCATCTATTGACACAGTTAGTTACCGCCCAGGCACAGCGGCAGAGTTCGGGTTCCAGTGACAGGGCAGTTAGTACTCGAGCCCTTCATTTCATGAGTTCGAATCCTCCGGAGTTTTTCGGGTCAAAGCCGGATGAAGACCCGCAAGGTTTTATTGATGAGATGTTGAGGACATTAAAAATTATTCATGCCTCCGAAACTGAGTCTGTGGAGTTAGCATCTTATAGACTCCGAGATGTGGCAGTCTTATAGTATAATAATTGGATATCATCAAGAAAAGAGAATGCACCTCCTCCCGTTTGGCAAAAGTTTGTAGATGCCTTCTGTCACACCCCAACCTTGGTAAGGCGTGACTGGCACTCGGCACCCTACAGGAACTGAGCGAACAAAACTATAACTCACGTTTTCTCTATCTCGAAAGGCAACATAAGACCAAGGTACTATAAGCCATAGGGGCACAAGCCCAAAAGATAACACACTTACGTCTTCAAACTAATCTCGAGTGCATGTGCCGGTAAGGCTATCCATAATAATGATATAACATAGTATAAGTCGAGATGATTATAAGATGTCTAACTGTGCATATCTGTCTACAAGCCTCTACAGGAATACATGTCATAAAGTGGCCGGAACAGGGCCCCGCCATACCCAATGAATTGCATATGCAGCCATGCTGACTCACAGGGCAACTTCGGAGTAAGTGGAGTGCCACGACTCGCTGCGCCGAAGCGGTATCTTACCGAAAGATCCGTCAAAGGCCGTATTTCAAGACACTGCGAGCATGAAACGCGGTGCCCCAAAAAGGGACGGCAGTACGAGTAATGTACTGAGTATGCAAGGCGGAAAGTGCAACAAAATAGCCAAATACCAAAGATGAGAAGAATAAGAATCAACCTGGCATTTCTGAACTACCGATGAAAATCTAGCATATGTATACATACCTCTTCATCTTCTTGCGATCTTTACTAGGTCTGTATACCCTACCATAGTCCTGGTTACCTTATCATCAAACGTTATCTGAACATGTGTTGCGGTGTGCAACCCGATCCATATATGATACATGTCTCTCTATACTCTCGCATGCTTAACCATATCTATGTACAATACTGTGCCTTTATCTTACTAATTATCCTATACTAACGCTTCAACCGATCGTTGGTATCGCCCGATCGGCTGCCGTGTGGTAATATCGCCCGTCCGATTATCGCCCGACGGTAGAGCGCAACTGCCCGACTGATCAGCGATAACTGCCCGACCGGCCGTAGCACGGTGGTAACTGCCCGACTGGCTGCAGTCCAGTGGTAAATATATATATCTGCCCAACCGGCCTTAGCACGGTGGTAATAACTGCCCAACCAGCCGTAGCCTGGTGGTAAACACATAACTTTATGGGCCGTAGCCCGATGGTAACATCTGCCCAACTGGTCGTAGACCAGTGTTAATTATAATCAACGTCATAACTAAACATCTACAAGTAATCTCTATGCCCTTCCCATGGTCATCACTTAACCGTAGGGTCTACATAATCACATAAGACTTATAAGCACAACTCAGGCCATTAGTACTTCTTCCAACTTGACTAGACTATAACCAAATCCTAAGATACAACATGAATCTCTCTTCGAACATTAAATACCTTATTAGAGATCCTCTGCTAGCACTCTATTCATGTCCTATAAAACATTCCTTAAGAACCTGTTCCTAAACTCATTGGATTATTATTATGGAACCGTCATCATGAACACGTCTCACCTTGAAGGAACAAAGTCATAAGATGAGATCAACATCAATGAATAACATTAATAGCCATGAAACAAGCTCAAATATATCACAAGAACATCGAGAACTATAAGCTTTGGTACTTTTAGAAACAAGGTTATTGAAGATATCATGTATAGGTTCACAACAAATGAATCATGCCTTAAGAAAGAAAGGTTTAGCCTTAACATACCTGGAATCTTGGTCCTTGACCTTCCCACTTATCTCCTGACTTGTAATCTACATATAAAATTGTTCATACTATTATTAGGCTCACCATCATACACTTGTCTTAAGCATTTAAATGAAACCCCTTTTTGAATCTGCCAAAATTCAGGCAACACTCCCCTGTTTATATGCCCAGCCCGAAATCATAATCGAGCAACCAACAATAATACTAACATCAACCACAATATTATCAATACCAATATATTCCATAAAATATCCCACACGACATCTGTCCAATTTTTCCACCAACAAATCCACAATACGATTATTCTACAACTCTACTTCCGTAAATAAACTTATATCCATATCAATAAGGAGAGATTCATACCTTATTCTCTCTAGTACCGTGATATCTCCAATATTTGCCATGAATTCCAACCAAGATTCACCACAATATGATAGTATAATCGCAACTACGCGCTGACCAACTTAAATCCGGAGATTATACTTAATTCGTGTTAAAATCTAGTGAATAGAAGTTGGGAGAATTTTCTAGAAGGTTTGGGAAATATTTGGAGCATTCTTGGCTGAAAAATGAAGTTTTGGATCAGATTTGGTTCTTAAATAGTGGGTCAAATTCGGGTCGGGTTACTGTAGCAGTACTATAGCATGTCGGTTAGTGTAGCAGTTACTGTAGGAGCACTGTAGCAGTCGGGTTACTGTAGCAGCATTTTTGCTCCGTTAGCCTAAATTGCGACGTCCATAATTCTCCACTCCGATGTCGTATCGATGAGCGGGTTATTGCGTTGGAACTAGACTCGACGAACTTCATTTTAGGCTTTTGCTTTGCTTCAAAACTTCTCATATACTAAAAGATATTCCTTCTCAAAGTTGGACCAAAATTTGCCCTTCATATTTTCCACAAAATTCAAGGTCTCAATAGCTTATTTCTTCAACTCCATTTGGTCGTGAGACTTCCTAATACTTCTCATATATCACTTTATCCATAAGTATACCTAATAATTACGCCATTCCTTAAACCCGAAAGACGACTCATCTTGATCATAATTCCACGTACTTGTACTTAAACTTAGCGAACGTTCATCTGGAAGTACGGGGTGTAACACCTTCATCCGCCACTATTTTCTACCCGAGGTCCGCCGAGCTAGAGCGGACAGGTTCTTAAATCTAAAATAAGGAGACATGAGTGCCCGGGAGTATAGCCTTTAGTTCAATTCGTTGGCTAGATATGCTCCGACTATGGTGGCCGACATGGGAGATAAAGTGCACCGATCTGTGAGTGGCTTAGGGCCACATTTGTTCAAGGATTGCTTGACAACTTTATTGCAAGATGGGATGGATATTTTTCGCATTCAGGCCCATGCCCAGAACTTAGAAGAGCAGCAACATCCGCAAAAGAGTGAGCGTGATATTGATAGAGGGAAAAATAAGAGGGCCAGATCTATGGGTACCGGTAGCGACTATAGAAGGGGATCGAGGCCGTCATATTCTAGACACTCAGGCCAGTCGCCGACTAGTGCACCCCCACGATTTGCAGGTAGGAGACTTGACCGCTCCATTCATTCAGGGCAGGGTCAGAGCTCGAGAGCTTCAGGTTCCCAGTTTGGGGGTGATTATAGCCAGAGGAGACCACCAGCCCAACGATGTAGTCAGTGCAGGAAGTTACATTCAGGGCCATGCCGCCAGGGTACAGATGCTTGTTATGTTTGCGGACAGACTGGACACGTGATGCATGATTGTCCCTCGAGATACGGTAGAGGTGGGGTTCAGCCCACGGGGATCGCGGCGGTTCTTCCTCGGTGCGCCGGTGCAGGCGACTCCCCAGCATTCCGCCAGAACGAGAGAGAGAGAGAGGGCAAGCATCTACTTTAGGTGCTACTCAGCCCCGTATCTATGCATTAGCCGGATGACAGAATCTTGAGTCCTCCCCGGATGTGGTTACAGGTATATTATCCATATTTTCTCATGACGTATATGCATTGATAGATCCGGGTTCTACACTATCTTATATTACTCCATATATCGCTGGTCGTATTAGGGTAAAACTCGAGCCAATTAAACCTTTTGAGGTATCTACTCCGGTTGGTGATCCCGCGATAGCTAAACAAGTGTACAAAAATTGTGTAATTGTGATATATGACCACCAGATTAAAGTTTATTTAGTTGAGTTGGAAATGCTAGATTTCGATGTAATTATGGGTATGGATTGGTTGGCCTCATGTTATGCTAATGTTGATTGCCGAATGAAAGTATTCCGATTTCAATTTCCGGGAGAGCCCGTGCTTGAATGGAAAGGCAATACAACATCTCCAAGAGGTAGGTTTATTTCATACCTTAAGGCAAGGAAGTTGATAGCTAAGGGTTACATTTATCACCTAGTTCGGGTTCATGATGCCGAAGCAAAGCCACCAACTTTTCAATCCGTTCCGGTAGTGAATGAATTTCTAGATGTATTTCCAGATGAACTTCCAGGTCTTCCTCCAGAAAGAGAGATTGATTTCGCTATTAATGTATTGCCGGACACCAAGCCTATTTCTATTCCTCCTTACCGAATGGCTTAGGCAGAATTAAAAGAGCTAAAGGCACAATTGAAGGATTTGCTTGAGAAGGGGTTTATTAGACCCAGTTCATCACCGTGGGGAGCACCAGTTCTATTTGTGAGAAAGAAAGATGGTTCCCTACGGATGTGCATCGATTATAGGCAATTGAATAAGGTGACAATAAAGAATAAATATCCTCTTCCAAGAATTGATGATTTGTTTGATCAGTCACAGGGTGCCAAGTGGTTTTCCAAAATAGATCTAAGGTCAGGTTATCATCAAGTAAGAGTTAAAGAAGAAAATATTCCCAAAACAGCTTTCAGAACGAGATATGGCCATTATGAATTCCGGGTGATGTCATTTGGGTTAACTAATGCCCCAACAGTGTTTATGAATTTGATGAATAATGTATTCAGGCCTCTCTTGGACCTATTTGTGATAGTGTTCATTGATGATATTCTGGTATACTCTCGGACAAAATCAGAGCATGCAGACCATTTACGTATTATTCTTGGAATTCTTCGAACTCGAAAATTGTATGCAAAATTTTCAAAGTGCGAGTTTTGGCTGAATTCTGTGACATTTTTGGGCCATGTTATTTTAGCTGATGGCATTCGAGTTGATACTCATAAAATTGAAGCTGTGAAGACTTGGCCAAGGCCTATAATACCCACGGAAGTCCATAGTTTCCTGGGATTGGCTGGTTACTATAGGATATTCGTGGAGGGGTTTTCATCTATTTCAGCCCCATTGACGAAGCTGACCCAGAAATCAGCTAAATTTCAGTGTAATGATGCCTGTGAACGCAACTTCCAAGAGTTGAAGGACAGATTAACTTCAGCCTCTGTCTTGACACTCCCAGAAGGACCAGACGGTTATGTTGTATATTGTGATGCTTCTGGCGTTAGGTTAGGATGTGTGTTGATGCAGCACGGTAAAGTCATTGCTTATGATGTATGAGAAGAACTACCTAACTCATGATCTTGAATTAGCTGTAGTTATCCATGCACTAAAGATGTGGAGACATTACTTGTATGGTGTTCACGTTGATATTTACACAGATCACAAGAGTCTTTAATATATTTTCAAGCAGAAGGAGTTAAATCTGCGGCAGAGGCGGTGGTTAGAATTATTAAAAGATTATGATGTGAGTATTTTATACCACCAATGTAGTAGCTGATGCGCTTAGTCGCAGATCAATGGGTAGCCTATGTGAAGTTCCTCCGGAGAAGAAGGAATTAATTCATGAGCTCCGACTAGCTAATCTTGGAGTTCGTCTAATTGATTCAGGTGGTGCAGGAATTGATATCAATAATCCAACTGTTTCATCCTTGGACATGGAGGTGAAAGAGCGTCAATATGAAGATCCTCAGTAGAGCTATTACAGAGACACATTTCATGAAAAAGAGAAGTCTCCATTTGAAACTTCTATAGATGGGATTCTTAGATACCGAGGCAGGCTATGTGTTCCGAATGTTGTAGAATTACGTCGTCGAATTCTAGAAGAGGCTCATTATTCTCGATATTCTATTCATCTAGGAGCGACAAAGATTTATCATGACCTCAAGTTAATGTATTGGTGGGATGGAATGAAGAAAGATATAGCAGAATTTGTAGCTCAATGTCTAAGCTGTCAGCAAGTGAAAATTGAGCATCAAAAGCCAGGAGGGTTATTGCAAGCAATGGAAATCCCTACTTGGAAATGGGAAGTGATCAACATGGATTTTATTATGGGAGCACCCCATTCCCGAGGTAAGTATGATTCCATATGGGTGATCGTGGACAGATTCATGAAAGCAGCTCATTTTCTTCCAGTTAAAACTACGTACTCAGCAAAAGATTATGCAAGGTTGTATCTCAAAGAGATTGTGCGACTCCATGGTATTCCGATGTCAATTATCACAGATAGAGGAGCATAATTTACAGCTAAGTTTTGGAAATCCTTCCAAGAAGGTTTGGGTACTCAAGTAAAGCTTAGTACGGCATTTCATCCACAAACTGATGGGCAAGCTAAATGCACTATCCAGACTTTGGAAGATATGCTACGGGCGTGCGTATTAGATTTTGGTGGTAGTTGGGATGACCACTTACCCCTTATCGAGTTTTCATACAACAATAGCTACCATTCCAGTATCCAAATGGCTCCGTATGAAGCTCTATATGGAAGGAAGTGTAGATCCCCAATTGGGTAGTTTGAAGTAGGGGAAGTACAGCTAATAGGCCCTAAATTGATCCAACAGGCAGTGGAAAAGGTCAAGGTCATCCGAGACCGCTTGTTAATAGACCAAAGTCGCCAAAAATCTTACGCGGACAACCGGCGGTGAGACTTAGAATTTCAAGTTGATGACTGGGTATTCTTAAAGGTGTCACCAATGAAAGGAGTGATGAGATTTGGTAAGAAAGGAAAGTTGAGTCCTCGATACATTGGACCTTATAAAATTGTCCGCAAGGTAGGCCAAGTAGCTTATGAATTGGACTTACCCTCAGAACTAGAAGCAGTCCACCCAGTTTTCCATGTCTCAATGCTCCGTAAATGTGTTGGAGATCCTACGAGGATTGTTCCAATAGATGATGTTCAAGTGACAGAAAGGTTGGCTTATGAAGAAGTACCCGTTGCCGTACTAGATAGGCAAGTACGGAGACTTAGAAATAAAGAAGTAGCCTCAGTTAAGGTCTTATGGAGAAACAATAACCGAGAAGAAATGACTTGGGAAGCAGAAAAGAATATGAAATCCAAGTACCCGCACCTATTTCAGCCCCCGGAAAAGATCCAAGATGAAACACCAAGATTATGAGGTATGTATGTTCTCTTTTTGTGCATATGGGTCGTGTGTGGCCAAATATTATTGCTATTATGTTATGGCCCTGTGAGGCATTGTTATTGTGGGCTGTTGTGACAGGATGGTAGTTCCATATTACAGGGGAAACTCTGGCGAAATTTTCGTAGAATTCCTAAGCGCTTAACATTCGAGGACGAATGTTCTAAAAGAAGGGAAGAATGTTACATCTTGGAAAATTTTCCGTTGATGCACAGTGAATAGACTAACAAAGGGCATGAAGTGTGCGATGTTTCATTAAGTAAGAAATAGCATTTGATAATCCTAATTGAGACTTCAAAGACATTTGAGGTAAGAGAAGAAAGTTGCCGGAAAAGCAAGGTATACGTATGTGTCGGATAAGATTTATGAGTACCGAATTAATGATGACTTAATGATGTCTTAGAGAAGAGTTATAATGTCCCTTAAATTGTTAATGAGGTGTTAAACAAGTGTTAAGAAGGTTTCATAAGGATTGGAGATCAAACGAGTCGACGAGAAAGAGTTCGGAAAAGCTGGGCATTATACGGCCCACCATACTGGCTGTATAAAACATACTGGCCGTATGTTAGGCCGTATGTCCTGTCCAAAATGGGACTTCCACTGGACCAAAGATACGGCTAGACATACGGTCCATATAAAAGATACGGACTGTATGTTGGTCCGTAGATTTGAGTCGGGCCAGCTTCTAAAATTAATATAAGGGACCAACCTCACTCCATTTATTTCATATTTCACCCAACACTTCAAGAACTCTCTAGAAAGCTCTCCACACTTCTTCCACAAGAACCCAAGAGAAATTCATGATCAACTTCATCAAACCAAGAAAACTAAGTGTAAGAAACTCATTGGAGTTCATCCAAGTCAAGAAATTCCATTGGAAGTGAATTAGGGTTTTGGCTCAAGTGAAGTATTTCCACTCAAAGCTCGTTCCTACACTATCTAAGGTAAGTTTTATGATCATTCCATGTCATTTAAGATATTGAGAGGTTGAAAGACTTAGATTATAAAAGGACATAGAAAATGGGTTACAAAGATGAGAATAATGAGATTTTGAGTAGTAGCTTGGGATGAGTCATGATTCTTGATATGTTGTGATTATGATTATGTTATAAATGATATTAAGGACATGGGATAAGCATTATATTGTGAGTAAATGTAATAGTATATTATGACCATGATTATGGATGAATTGAAGTGAAAGTGTGAAATGTGGATAATGTGGATGAATGAAGATTGTTGGTTATAATGTTGTGAATGTTATTATAGACGTTTGGGAGTTGATATATGATATGAGGAAAGTAGTATAAAAAAAGGAAATCCTGCCCAATTTTCTCTAGCCTTAGTAAGCACGTTCATATAATCGATTAGCTAACGTTAATACGAACTCTCTTGAAGGTAGAAACGCGAGCATTGAAGGAGAACGATCAAGCGATAGAATAGCTAAACGAAAAGGTATGTAAGGCTAGTCCTTTCCTTCTAAGGCATGACTCCTATGGCATGAATCTTCCTATTTTTCCATGAATTATATAATAGAAATTGTAAGTCTATGACTATGAAGAGCTATTCATGTATAAGATAAAGAAAAGAGATACAACACGAGCATGATAATGATGATGATGAGTTTAAGTCTAAAGAATCCTAAAGTAAGGTACGATGTCTATGAGGTTAATGATCCTAAGTATGGTTCCATTGATGTTGCTCCTTGTGTACACTCACCTTAAATGTTAGTTCCTTCAAGGTGAGATATGATGAGTATGATCGCTCCATAATGCAATCGGGGGTTCACGACCTCATGTCACCCCGACATAGCTATAGTTGCCTTTAAGTTCTAATGCATGTTTTATGATAAATGTATGATGATGATAAGTGTATGATGATACGATTCCACCGTGCCTAATTGGCCGGGCATGTCACCGCTAAGGCGGGCTGCTTATGATTACACCGAGCCTAGAGGGCCGGGCATGACACCACTAGTGGGCGGCATATGATGGTTATCGGACGCGGCTTAACGAAGATGGTATATGTGATATGATGACATATGTGATACGATGAGATACGTAATATGATTAAAATGTACACTCTTAAAAGTTAAGCAGGTTATATCTTTACCTCATGTCATATGATTTCTTTATCGTGTTAATTTCATTCATGCCTTACATACTCAGTACAATGTTCTTACTGACGTCCTTTTTCTTTGGACGCTGTGTTCATGCCCACAGGTAGACAGGGAGGTGATCCAGACTCGTAGGAGCTATTAGCAGGCCTTGAGAGCCCTCCATTGTTCCGGATGTGCCATTGATTTATTCTTTTGTGTATATATGTTTTGGGTACGACGGGTCCTGTCCCATCCATATGTCTAGTACTCTAGTAGAGGCTCGCAGATACGCAGGTGTGGGTAGTATGGTCTCATGGTTTCCCATTGTATATATGTATCATTTTGATGGCCAAAGGGCTTATGTACATAAAAGGTACTTATGTTTCAAAATGAAAAATGGTTTTCCTATGATTATGAGCATAAGATATATGAATGAACGCAGAATGAGTAATAGAACGAGTGGTGCTCGGTGGTTAGCCCCGGGTACCCGCCATGGCCCTACTCGGATCGTGACAAAATAACAAGGACTCAAAGCTTTAAACTTTGTTTAATAGATTCACTTAGGAATAAGACGAATTTACTTGGCACAATTAACCGTTCTTCATAGGTGCTTTCTTATATTTGGGAAAATCATAGAAAAAGATAATCTTTATTTATTGGGAAATAGTAGAGATTCATATAGAAGTTAAGTGCATTCATACAATGATCCATTAGAAGTATATCAAGATCAAAACCCATGATCATATACTTTATCTATCGGGGACACAACCTTGGTTTCTTTCACCATAAATTACAATCCAAAGAAATTAGTAGCTATTAGTCATAAATAACCACTTTTACATAAATTATCGGATTAAGACATTAGACCTAAATTAAGTATTCTACGAGTTTAGTAACCTTTTCACACCATATTCTCTATGGGATTCGACCCCAACCTAGTTGGGTTACTATATTTGACATCGTCCGTTTTACGCTAATTGAAGGTGTAATTTGAGCGTATGAGTAGGCCATTTAAAGGGTTTTGCTCTTCATATATTTGTGATACACTGATAGCATATCATGTATATTAGAGTCTTGACACTTAGTAATTTAAGAAAAACTAAGTAGTATATCAGTGGTATATTGTGTATACCACAGCTTTGACACTTTAAGAGAAATTTAAGAAGAGATTAAGTTTGGGCTCGCTGCTTGGGCCCGTCATTCGTAATTTGTATATCTGAGCTGCTATCACTATTTTGGGCCTTCTTTTTGCGATGTTAGGGACAGTTTTGAGTTGTTATTACATGCGCTCGGCCCAAATCTGATGTAATTCATTTTTTGGGCATTGTAATTATTATTATTATTATAGTTTTAACTCTTGTACTTAATTTAATTTGTGAGCATATACTAATGTCATGTATGTCCTTTGTTATACCTCGCATTTTGTACATTTGGATATTCCGAGTTAATGGCGGGAAGTTAAGGACAAGGTTATAATTTTTTTTTAGAATGTATAAGTTGCGTATTCATCCTTTTTATTGGAATGGAGCATTAAGGGTAAATTTGGGATAAGGAGAAATTGGAGGCTAAAAGTTGGAAAAAATGATTTCATAAAATGGCCAAAAGGCCAAGGTGGCCGTGGGCCCCACCCACATATTGGCCAATATTTTCATGCCATGGAATGGCACAAGTGGTCATCTCATATTTGTGGGGGACATATATATATATAGACAAAGATGACAAGGTAGGAAAAAATTATTCATCTTTTATGATTTAAAGAATAATCTAGAAAATTGGAGAAAATTTGAGAAAGAAAAGAGGGGCACAACCGACCACACCATATATATATATATATATATATATATGGACATGTGATGAAAAATGAAGACAAGTAGTCATCTTTTGTTCCTCTAGAAATATGAAGAAACATGAAGAAAAGCATGGAGAGCCATTCGGCCAAGGGGCTGGCCGAATGGGGTCTCAAAGATTTGGCCATGAAAAATTATTCTCTCCTTGTTTCCCCACTAATTGGAAGGTCCTCGTCGACGTGGAGTAGTTGTTGGAACGAGAAAACCGTTCGTTCTTGCAAATGGTAGTCCTAGCCGAGGAGACAAGTGGAAGGGAAAAAGGTAAGGTTCAATCTTCCTTACATGTTTTATGGGTGTTTATGCATGTTGTGATATGTAGAAAAGAATGAAGTTCATGAAGTTAGGGTGTTGTGTTGGGTGGCCGTGGATATTTATAGTGTGGTGTAAAAGTGTGGAACAAATTTTATGTAGTATTTTAGTTGTTGTTTGTTGTGGATTATGTAATGAAAATGAAGGTTTGATGATCCAAATGGAAGTTGTAATTGTTGTGGGCTGATTTAGAACGTAATGTGATTTTAATATAGTTGCTTGAATTGATGAAAATGATGATGATAATGTATGGATTTGTTGACATAATTTATGAATGTGGAAGAAAGAAAGATGTTGGTAGTGTTCTTGTTGAATTGGAATGGTTTCGGGTGAAAAGCATGTATTGGTTTGGCTTGTTTGATCATTGAGCGGATTGTTTGAAATGTTCCTGAATTTTAATTGAATGACCTTGGATTGGTATGTGAACTTGAGAGCATTGGTATTGAATTGATCGTATGTAGTTTATTTGAATATAAATGAAATCTTTGTCGAATTGTGTAGAAAGGAATTATTGATGTTAGAATGCGTTTTGAATCACTTATGGATGTTGTTGGTATGGTTGTTGGCTTGGTTGTTGTGATTTGGCTGAGTTGAATTCTCGGGGATGTTAAAGTTATAGGGGAAATGCTACCGAAATTTTTGTGGACAAAGTGTTAATTTGGTATTGGATGCTTAAGTGTTTATGGCTAATGGTTAATACCTAACGACATCATTGTAGATCGTAAGGAGTCGAGACGCAAGTTCGGATTAGCTTAGGAAGCGGCTAAGGTATGTGAAGCTTACCGCTCTTTCTTTGGCATGTCTTAGTGAGAAGTAAGTTATGACACGTACCCCGAGGTAATCCTACTCTTGCGGTCCGAGCATGTTTATGATCCATATTTGTTTCTTAATATTCATATTCTTAATGTAGTCAAATTAAGGTCTTTATGTTTTTCGCATGAATGGGTTTCAAGGATTGCATAAAAGTTTGTTTTCAAAAAGAGTTTGTTTCCTAAACGATTCCGAAACTACGAACGTCCGTAACTTTCGCAGAAAGGCTCGGATCGCTTCGATTTGTTCGTAGAAAGTTCGAAAGTGAATAATGTTCGTAACCCTCCGTGGCGGACTCGGATTGGTTTGGCATATGACTATGATCCCTATGGTTCGTTAATACGTTTATGATATATGCTATATTTCCGAATAACGTCCGAAAGATATTTGATATAACTAGGGTCCGATTTTCAAATGACATTCCGTTTAGACTACTTCATTGAGTCTGTGATGATGTTTTATATGCATATGGTTTGTCACTACTCTGCTCGTGCCAGCCTCAATGTATCTTTCACCGAGTCCGGGCCGGGCACGTATTCGTGCACATTCCTTTGCATTGTTCACCGAGTCCCTCACTAGAGGGCCGGGTACGTTATATATATATATATATATATATATATATGATATGATGATGTGATGAGATGGGGATGGCGGCCAGGATGGCATACCGAGTCCCTTGCTAGCGGGGCCGGGACACGCTATTCACCGAGTCCCTCACTAGAGGGCCAGGTACGGTATGTATATATATGTATATCTACATGCATACATGATTATGATATGATTTTACTCACCGAGTCCCTCACTAGAGGGCCGGGTACGGTATATATGTACGATGATATGATGATTTTACCCACCGAGTCCCTCATTAGAGGGCCGGGACACGCTATATGTTTATATGATAATTATATGACACTGATTTGCATGACATATGTTTTTCAAAGACAAGTCTTATGATTTTCTGCACTCTTTAATTCAGAATGATCCCGCTTACTACATTTCATGCTTTACATACTCAGTACATATTCCGTATCGACCCCTTTCTCCGTGGGTCGCGTTTCATGCCGCGCGGTACACCTGTGTGAGTGAAGATATTAGCGAGAAGATGTTCCTGCGGGATTGGCGAGCTCCATTTTCTCCGGAGTGCTGCCGAGTCAGAGTATTATGTTGTGGTTTCATGATCCGTGTTAGAGACTTTACAGACAGTGTCGTGGGTAATAGATGTCGGTTACGTAAGCGGCTATGTAAGCCGATGTATTACTACGCATTGTATTATAAGTTTTATATGTTACAGATTTTTATTTGATTCGAGAAAGGTAAAAAGCATATTGTTTTCTGAAAATCTTTCATTACGTACTTATGTTATGCCATGAGGGCCTAATATGATTATGAGTGTCACGAGAGTCAGCGGGTTCGCTCGGCCCTAGGTAAGGGTCGGGTGCCCATCACGCCCTAACGGAAATTAGGGTGTGACATCCTTTACCTCTATGTCCACCCAAAAACCGTTGGTGGGCCCCGTCCCACCAACGTATCTAGATCGAGTCAACCCAACTTGGAGCGAAATAGAGGATACGTTAGAATTAAGACGAGACTGATTGCATAACTATTTTCCTTTTTGATCTTGGTCGGCCCAAATGCTCTACCTCATTTAAATTATGTACTTTAAATTATTATTTGCATAATTATTGTGTCAATTAGAACCCTTATGAGATTGCCATGTTTCAAAGTCGCCAAAATGAATTTGCCATGGAATATAAGACTAAATCTCAGGCATTAATATAAATTGGGACTGATTTGATTTAAAGGGACCACAACTACCGACTTTTATGAAGTTTGGGGCTGATTTGAACATTTACGAAAACCTATGGACTTGGACGTGTGGACTAATTTGGATAAAATTTGTGAGACTAATTATGATTATTTAGACTTAGGCTAAAAAATAAAATTTGACTAAAACTTAGCAAAAGATAGAATAAAAAATGGACTATATATATGTAGAATATTATATGGACTATAATAGTATACCTAAATTATTTTCTTAAAAACTATTTTCCTATACTCTAAATTATTTTTTTCAAAACTATTTTTGGGTGGACTTACGTAGAGTCCTACTTAGGCTAAGAGCCTTCGTGTATTGGCCTGAGTGTTCTAGTCCGATACCCTAAACGCTCAATTTTGGATAAAATTTTACTACTTTTAATTCTTGAAACGTGGCATATTTTGCATAAATAACTAATTTTTATTTGCGGAAATATAAAACAAAAACTATTTTTATCACAATCAATTTATATTTACATAGGCATACCATTAGAACTCGTAGGTCAACCATATTTTACGGATCCTTAATACCGGGGTGACTAACACCTTCCCCGAGGGATCACTAGAACCCTTACCCACACTTTGGTTAGATTAGGATTCTTTTAAAACTTAACCGCTTCAAATGAACCCTTTTCGAACTGGTTTTCCTAATTTCCTAAAAATTAGGTGGCGACTCTAAAATAAGTCCATTTAGAGCACCATCCACGTAGAAGTATATTTTTTCCTTTTTCTCGGTACGATTGACAACCGTACTTTCTCGGGACACTTTCCTTTTTAAATGAGGCAAGTGCAAATACGAATCGGAAAAATAGAACTGCTACAGATGGCGACTCTGTTGGGGAAAATTTAAGGTTCTAACCATAAGGGTTCCAATAATTTGTTTGCTTTGTATGATATAAATTGTCTAAGTGATATAAACTGTTTATGTGTTTAAATTTTCACAAAATATAACTGTCATTCATGCATTCATACTCTGCCACTCCTGGTATTTATTTTACGTTTTATTTCAGGATGACGACGCGGGATGAGCTGCGGTCATCCTTCACTAAAAAACCTTTTGATATATTCTTTGGAGGTCTCTAAGGTCGAGTGGGCATGCGGTCATCCCACAGCCCTTAGAGATCCGCCTTGTCCGGAAAAGGTGTCATTTGCTTGAAAATCCACTCTAGAATAATTAGCGTAGAGCGAAGCCAAATCCTTACTGATATAGCGCATGCTGACCATAGACCCGTTTGGGTATCTCCGACCTACCAGAATCGGACAGAAAAGAAACCTTACAGTGCTCAGATGGTGTAAAAACCAGAAGACCCTGCATCCCACTATTTGCTATTTAGAAGAATTATTGTGCCATGTGTGAAATAAATTATTATTTCTTGGGGCGGGGAACTAACAGTGTTCTGTCTTGTAGATGTCTCATGATGTGCAGTTTGATATGGTTGTGAGTTCACCACCAGGTTTAGTGACGTGGTGGGAAGGTTTGACTAATGATTAAAAGAAAGAAATAAAGGGTTGTATAGGGCATCTACCTTCATTGATGGATATGATTGGGATGCGGGTCTCTAGAGATTATCCGGTTATTGGGACAACGACGAATGGTGTTGATTTGGGGAGATAAAGATGACTTCCATTTTAGAAGAGATTAGAGATGTCTTGGAAAGCGTAGGAAGTGCTAACAGATCCAAAAAGAAATTAGCTCAAAATATCCTGACCCCTCACAAACCTACCCCAAAAGAAATCAAAGACATGTTTGTTGTCACCAAAGCCGATTGGGCATAGGGACCCACTATAGTCTTTAGAGAGTTGTATGGGAGGTATTCATCCAAACAAGGGTATGAGAACCACATCCTTGAATTTTTCTCATGTTGGCCGGGAAGCCAACCAAACACTAGCCTTTATCACCTACCTATTGGGAACCATGGTATTTACACTAAATGCCTCCCTAGCTATTGACACCCGGGTTGTTTTTGTTGCCTATGCTGTCTTTAGGGGAGTTACAATGAATGGACTTACCAAATATTTTGACATCATCCCTATTATCTTATCAGATATACACCGAGCTTTGGGAAAATGACCGTTATTATTATTTCCAGGGTTGCAACCTCTTAGACCAATGGTGGATACTTAAACATTTAGATAAGGACGGTCTATCTACCCGTCGAGATCTGACTCTGAGAGAGGATGATTTTAGAGTCGTTGTTATGCCTTGTGGGGTTCAAAATAAAAGGGGATGGGCTCACATCTTTTCTAGACTAAGAGAAGAACATATCAGGTGGAGGGTACCTGATTTTCATTCCAAGATTGTTTGTGTTAAGAGCCGTAGGCGTCCGTATCTACCGCTTATAGGTATTAGGGGAATTAGACCCTACGCACCATTGAGAGTACTTAGGCAGTTTGGTATGAGACAGTTTATTCCGAATGTGGGTAATATGGGAGAGTTCGTACGAGATTATGAAGAAGGTCGTATCGAGGGTATTAAAGATGCTCAAAAAGATTGGAGGAATGTGATAAAGGAAGATAGCTTGGATGAAGATCAAAACAATCCAAGTCATGATGAAAATTACTACGAGTGGCTTAGGGCTGAGCTATGGTTCATGTATCGCTGACAAGGACCATATAATGTACAAAAATTTTCTGAGGATAGGGAAGCCGCGAATGCAATTCAAGTTAGAAGAATTAAACGACGAATAGAAGGAAGAGAAATGGATCATCAAGCAAAAATAGAATATGATCAAGAGGTGATTAATAGTTTGATAGAGAGCAGATTTCCGTCCGTGGAGTGGATTTTTTCTGATTATTGCATTTACTTCAAAAGACTTGTAATTCCACATGGGAAAATACTATTAATGAGAAACACTGGGATTTTTATTTCTGGAACAATATATTTGTTTTACATATGGCACAATTCTGCTTCATACGCTAGTAGCCTTGGAGCAACGAGGTATAGGAAAGCGAATTATACGTTGTTTAAATGCTTATTTGATATAACTGCTTCGTGTGAAAATCACATATATTGTTGAAAATCTTGATTGGTCCACATTTCGGTCACTACCCAAAAGAAAACCAAGAAAATACCCACTAAATCAAATTTCGCTCCACTTTTAAAAGGTTGATTTGCTAATAGGAAATGGAGACTCCAGATAGCATGTGTGCAACTTCACCTTACATCAACCTAGTCAGTGACGACGAGAACATGGAAGAAACAAGCGAGAAAAACTAGCAATGGGATGATAGAATGGCCCTGGCCACTGCTAGAATGAAAGAGGCTGTACAAACCACTAAGGCGGCCAATGAGAAAATGAAAGAAGAAGAACCTCTCCTAGCATATGTTGAGAAACTAACAAAGCAATAGTTACACCTCGAAAAATTTCATGTCGTTATGCGGTAAATAGATTAATGTAAGTTAAGGTGTACATGATGTCCCTACAAGTACGGAGGGATACTTAATGATTCTAATTAAGATTTGAAAGACATTTGAGAAAAGGGAAGGAAGTTCGTCACAGGAAGGTGAAGTATAAGTCGTGTTTGGAGAGGTTTTTGCAAGTATTGAGTTAAGGATCAATTAGTAAGATCTTGAGGATGAGTTATAAGGTTCTTTAGATTGTTAATGAAGTTTTAAACAAGTGTTAAGAAGGTTCCATAAGGATTAGAGATCAAACGAATCGACGAGAGCATTTTTGAAAAAAGGGTGAGTTATACGACCCATTATACGGTCCGTATAACTTTATACAGTCTGTATAATAGTTACAGTGAGGGGTGATCACTGGAAGCATCATACGGTCACTTATACGGACCGTATAAAATTATACGGACCATATAAGTGTTCGAATAATTCACGACGAGCGGCCTTGTCTCTTTTTATAAATATAAGTCCCAAGTTATTATTTTCATTTATCATTTCCTCCACACTTCTTGAAACCTATAGAACACTCTGTATGACTTATTAACACAAATTCAAGGGAGATAAAAGATCAAACACCAAAAATTAATGGAATCAAGTGCAAGGATGCTAACTAGGGTTAAGGGAAGCTAGAAATTCCTTTGATATTGAAGTTGGGGTTTTCTCCAAGTGAAGTATTTTCATCCAAAGCTCATTCCTATATCATCAAAGGTGAGTTGTGTGTTCATTTCATGTTATTGAGTGTATTGAATGGTTGAAAGACTTGGATTAAGAAAGGAAGTGGAATATGAAGTTCAAATATGGGAATAGTGGTATTCTTGAATAAAAACTTGACTTGAATCATAGTTCTTGACATACCATGAGTATAATCTTGTTAGAAATGATACAAATGATGTTAAAGAAGTATTATATGAGGATGAATGTGTTGTTATGTTATAGTTATGATTATGAATGATTTTGATAGAGAATTGTGAGGATTAAATAACGTCTAGCTTGATGAAGTTTATTGATTATGATTTTGTGGGTATTGTTAGTGATGTTTGGGAGTTGTTATTTATATGGAGGAAGTTGTTGAAACAGAGGAAATGCTGCCCAAATTTTTGTTAGCTCTCAGTTGTGCTAGTGAGACCTAAAGTACGTTTTCGGTTATCTAACCTTAGTAAGAATTATCTTGAAGGTAGAATCGTGAACATTGGAGGGAAGCGTTTAAGCGATAAAGTTAGAGAGACGTAAAGGTATGTAAGGCTAGTCCCCTTCTTTCAAAGGCATGACTCTTATTTTGTGACCTCTTTTCTATATTCCTATGTTCTTCCTACATTCTAAAAAAGGAAGGTTAAAGGTTCTTAAGGACTTCTTATGAGATAGAGATGAGATATGTTCCATGATAATGATGATGATAATAATGCTATGAAGAGATCGATACTCTTACCTTTATGATTTCATGAAAGTTGCTTCTTGTTGTTAGTCTCACCTCATGTTACTAGTTCCTTCAAGGTTAGACATGATGATCATGACTATCCCATAACATAATCGGAGGTTACCGACCTTACGTCACTCCGATAGAGTTGTAGCTTTCATTGGGCTCTCATGCATGCTTATGTTGTTTTTATGTATGATCACATCGTGCCTACATGGCTGGGCAAACACACCAGCGATTGGGTTGGGTTATACCTAGATGGGTTTCTCGGTATCGAGACAGCCGTGTGTGCCGGATGTGGCGGGACTATCTCTATTCGGGAAAAGCTCATTATCTCGTTATTCTATTCACCCACGAGCGACAAAGATGTACCATGGTCTTATTATACTCCACATTTCCAGAGCCTGAGCGTGACACATGCTTCCTCAAACATTGACAATCACGTTGTTACTACATAATTTAAACTCACGTTGATAGTATTATATTTCGTATTTTTGTGCGCCGGATTATTCGCAAGCTGAGGTGGGGCCCACACATTGAGATTTTTTTGGGACATGTGACAATTTATACGAATCACATATGCGAAGTTAAACATAACTCAAGAAGGACCCTTGAGCCAAATCAAAGTGGAAGTCCTCCAAACAAATATTTTTAAGTAACGTTTTCGGGTGATCGACTTCGAGGGGCAGAAACGGTATTATAAGTTTAGAATTTGGAAACATACCAAATACAGAAGTTGTAGATAATTGAATTAGCTTTCCAACCATAGGTCGTGGGTCCACAGGTGATGTCGGGACAATGAGATATGGACGTTTTAAGGCGGAAAGGTCCGTGGGCTAGGCCCAAACCGGGCCCAACCGGGTTAGGCCCATGACCCATGTTTATTTAAGTGATAAATCAGCCTTTTCTCCTCATTTTTCAGAACAAAACACCCAGAAAATTCTGGAGAAAAAGAGAGAAGAGAGCTTAGAGAGAAAAGATCAATTTTGACCAAAATCTGAGCCCCGAATCCCGAAGCCCGTGAAGAGAAAAGTGTTCTACGTTGCGTTGCCTCCAATTTGAGCTAAAAATCGACCAAAAAGAAGGGGGTGGACGTGGTGGCTGCACACTTGAGGTAATATTAAGGTTCCTTTTCATTGCTAATAAGTTTATTTAGAGTTCTACCGAACTAGAACGGAGAAAATAGTGTGATAAATTCATTTGTTGGCGTTGTGAATCATGGAATGAGATTTGAAGAGAATTTTGAATGAAAATGAATGTATTCAACTTGTAGAATGTGGAGGATGTTTCTATTGATGTTGTTAGTATTAATTTCGACTTCGTTACGGAAATAAAAAAAAATTATGAAATAGTTATATCGCGAATTGGTTGGTTGGAAAATTTGGAAAATAATGTGTGGGCTATTCTATGGAATATTTTGGAGCTGGAAATATTATGTTTGTTGGTATTGTTGATAATGATTTGGCCGAGTTAAATTCTCGGGGATGTCCAATTTATAGGGGAGGTGTCGAAATTTCGTAGAAAAAGTAATGGCTTGGAATTGGGTTCTTCGATGTTTATGGCT
The DNA here is from genome assembly GCF_029784015.1 of Lycium ferocissimum. NCBI lineage: Eukaryota > Viridiplantae > Streptophyta > Magnoliopsida > Solanales > Solanaceae > Lycium > Lycium ferocissimum. The sequence continues at coordinate 30,232 of NW_026725824.1, forward strand.
AATGTTCGATGCCTACCGATGTTATTGTAGATCGTGAGAAGTCGAGGCTTGAGTTGGATTAGCTTAGGAAGCGATCGAGGTATGTAAGGCTTACTTTTTCCTCTTGGCATGTCTTAGACGTACTAAGGTATGACATGACTTGTGCTTTGGGGGTAATTCCGCTCTTACGTTCCGAGTATGTGTATGATCCTTAATTGCTCATAATGTGACACACTTCATATAGTCCTTAAGTCTTATGTATGTTTGGGTTTCAAATAGTGAATAAAGGATTTTGTTCCTAAAAGATTTTAAGTCTAAAAACGTCCCTAACTTTTGCAAACAAAACCGGATTACCTCGATATGCTTGAAATGATCCTCTAACGTACAATGACTTAAGTTTACATAGGCGGACTCGGAATGATTTGATATACGACTATGGCCTCTATTATACTTTGATATACTTATGATATAAGATGTGTTTCCGAGTACCGTCCGAAAGCTATTTGATATGACTATTGTCCGGATTTTTAAATGATGATTCATGTTGACTACTTCATTGAGTCTTTGAAAATATTTTATGTGCATATAGTTTCTCACTACTCGCTCGTGCAGCCTCAATATGTCCTTCATCCGCGCCCGGGCCAGGGCATGTATTCGAGCACCTCATTGCATTGTTCACCGCGTCCCTCACCAGAGGGCCGGGGCACGTTATATTTACCGCGTCCCTTGCTAGCGGGGCCGGGGCATGTTATATGATATGATGATATGGGAGAGGTGGCCGGGATGGCATATGATGATTCCTTTACCGCGTCCCTCACCAGAGGGCCGGGGCACGTTACATGCACATGCATATGTTATGATTTTGATTTACCGCGTCCCTCATTAGAGGGCCGGGGCATGTTACATGAACGGTTTATATATGTGTGTTATGATTTTACTCACCGCGTCCCTCCTCGAGGGCCGGGGCACGTTATATGTTCATATGATGATTTTATGACATTGATATGCGTAATACATGTTTGCAAAGGCAAGTTTTATGATTTTTCGTACTCCTTACTTCGTATGATCCCGCTACTACGTGTCATGCTTTACATACTCGCACATATTCCGTACCGACCCCCTTTCTTCGGGGGTGCGCGTTTCATGCCGCGCAGTACACCCGGATGAGTGAAGACTTTAGTAGGAGACATTCCGGCGGGATCGGCGAGCTCCGGTTCCTCCGGAGCGCTACCGAGTCGAGCATTATGTTATGACGGTTTGTATATGTTAGAGACTTTGCGTACGTGTTGTGGGTATAAGACGTCGGTTATGTAAGCGGCTATGTCGGCCGACGATTTGTTACGCATTGTATTATAAGTCCTATATTGTTTTATATGTTCCGCATTTTCATTGATTCGAGAAAGGAAAAATGTACACTATTCTCCGCAAAATTTTCATTATGTATTTGTGTCATAATCTGAGGGCCAGTGTGATTATAAGAACTATGTGAGTCAGCGGGTTCGCTCGGCCCTAAATAAGGGTCGGGTGCCCATCACGCCCTAACGGAAATTAGGGTGTGACAAATTGGTATCGAGCGGTTCGTCCTAGGGGGTTGTCGCAAAGTCGTGTCCGGTAGAGTCCTGTTTATGGTGTGAAGCGCGCCACATTTATGAACAGGAGGCTACGGGGCATCTAGGATGGTTACGCTTCTTTGACATCTTAGATCGTGCCGTAGAGCCAAGTTATAGGAAATGAGATCCCCGACATTGACCTTTGATTTCAGCAGAGAAGGCGATTAACGATATTGGAAGCTACGAAGTACGCAGGTAAGCAAAGGTATGCAAGGCTTATGTCAGGTAAGATATTAAAGTACGATGGAAGTACAAGTTCAGATCAAAGAAGAAGTAAATAAGAAAGTGTAATAGGTGCAGTTTGAGCTGGGCCTACAAGGTATGCTTATTATTTTTGTACTGTCAATGATGTCGGGAGCCCTGTGAGGCCGTGATATGCTACGATATGCGTATATATATGTTGGTCTGTGAGGCATTGTTGGTATTTCGTGTATAGGTTCGAGATAGTAACGATTCTGAGAGGAGACTCGCCGAAATTTCCCCGAAATAAAGTGAAAATGAGAGCAGAAATCCGAAGGTTGGTAACTGAGGATTTATAAATAACGGCGGTCGGGGCGTGTTCATCGCCATCGAGAATTTGGAAGCCCAGAACGAAAGGTAATCAAATCCACGGGTGAAAGGTGAATACCGAGGATCCAAGGAGGGGTAAAATAGTAATTATGCTATAAGAGCGCTTCGAAGTCCGTCAAGACTTCGACTTACTCCGCATCACGTGACGGAGGTCATGTGGTGAAATGGACGCGATTATACCAGCGTTAAAGCGTCGTATTTCATCGGAGTTCCAAAGTTAAGCGTGCTGAAGCGAGAGAAATCCTGGGATGGGTGACCCCCTGGGAAGTTTTCTGAAAGTTCTGCAAATTCAGATGCAAGAAGAAAATGAGGAGTTAGAATGACTTAAAGACAAATTAAGAGTCTGGGGAGTGGGCAGAAACCCTAAAAGGTCGCGCAGAACGGGGCGAATTAGACCGATAAAGAGGAAGAAAGTGCATCCCAGTCCTAGAACTAGGGTGAGTCGGAATAGTGTATGGAGATATCTTGTAAGCAAGATAGTAGGGACTATATGTGTACATAGATGCGCACGGGATATCTGTACGGGGTTAGATCAGCGGATATATGTATCCCGGTAATCAAGGTGGCGGTATATAGAAGGCACTAATCGGACAGGGTAACAAAGTTCAAGTGAGGAGAAAAATATGAATGGCACGAATGTTATAAGGCAAGTTGATGCTGTTTTCGCTACAAGTGAAGCTTAGAAAGTGCTAATACAACGATATTTGAAAAAGAAAGAAAGTGAGGAAATGAACGGCAAGGGAATTAAAATGTTGGGATAAAAGTACCGCTTAAATGGGATTGGAAATACGGGTTTAGGGCAAGGTAAAATTGGGCGATAGTATAAGTACACCCCTAAAGGGGGAAGCGAGGGAGAGAGATACAAGTGCAAGACGAAGACAATTGACGCTACAAGGTCCTGGATACGAATGCTTGGGGCCGCGGGTAAAGTTCCTTGCTGAGATAAGCTAGGAAGATCGAAAAGCCAGTAGTAAAGGGATAGAAGTCAGGATAACAATCAAGATGGCGGTGAGAAGTAATTGTAGATATCTGGAATAGCATGATATTAGGAAAAGGAGACCTAAAGAGGAAATACGATAAAGGGAAGTAACAAGTAGCTTACGGAAACATTGTGAAGGGTAGAACGGTCGTACGGGAACGAGAGGTTAAGATATAGGCAATAAAGTGGTTGCTAGTAGTAGAAAATTTCCCAGAGAGGAAAGTAAGAAAAGCGAGGGAACGGGAGTATGGCTAGGTAGACTTCTAGAAAATGCGAGCACGGGAGTAAGACGTGGAATAGTACGGACCAAGAGAAGGAACGATCGTGACTAAGATTAAGTATGTAGATAGTGCAAGGGCAGTCATGTTACCTATGAATATTTATACCCTGGAGATGAGACCAAATAAATGCTTAACGAGAAGAGTTTAAGGTCGGTAACAACGATACGGTGATGATACTTAAGGTGCATTAAGAAAAGATGTTAGGATGGTTTGAGATAAATTACCGAATTGGAACTAGTACTGAGAGCGAACAGGACATGCTTATGGTTGAAAAAAAAAATGTATTTCGACGCTGGTAGTAGGAGAAGAGAGGCAAAGATAAAGTGAAACACAAGGATTAGTGAAGCTACGTTGAGGCGGTTCATAGAACAATTTGACCTCCTTCGTACATTCGGTTAAGGATTGCAACATTGGCCGTACTATTGAATTACGTTACCGCAAGATGAGTATGTTAAGATTTCGCACATAAAGTATCGTAACTATAAATTATAGGAAATGGCATGAATATGATGTAGTTTGGAAAGGGAATTGAGGAAAGGGGTACATGAATTCAAGATCGGAGATGAGGTAATGGATTTATGAGTGTTATAAGTAAGACTTTAAAAGGGGGAAGGCACCGTAAGGTAAGACTCATAAGGAGAAAGCGAGTGAATAGGATGCAAAGATTCAAAACGCACCCAGACATGAAAAACAGATGTAATTTGAAGTGAGAATTTTTGTGGAAGCGAATTCAATAAGCTATAAGGGTCAGTCAGCAAAGGAATAAAGTGATTGCAGGGTATCTTTCAAGATTGGACTGAAAATAATTCATCAGGAAGAAAAGGAATTGAACGTTGTTCGGGTGAAGGGGACAAACATTAACAAGATATTGGAATAACTACGATGCTTACTATGGAATGACCACCCAGTAAAGGGAGACTACAAAACAGCAAGAGCCGAACAACTAAATGACCTGGTTGTAGGAAAAAGATGATGCAATAATGCATCAATTACGATAGTATTAGAAGAAGGATGATCCGATAATGGATATACTCGAGAATGGGATTATGGACGAGTACGAGCTTAGTTTAAACATTCGAGGACGAATGTTCCAAAGGGGGGAAGGATGTTATACTCCACATTTCCAGAGCCTGAGCGTGACACATGCTTCCTCAAACATTGACAATCACGTTGTTACTACATAATTTAAACTCACGTTGACAGTATTATATTTCGTATTTTTGTGCGCCGGATTATTCGCAAGCTGAGGTGGGGCCCACACATTGAGATTTTTTTGGGACATGTGACAATTTATACGAATCACATATGCGAAGTTAAACATAACTCAAGAAGGACCCTTGAGCCAAATCAAAGTGGAAGTCCTCCAAACAAATATTTTTAAGTAACGTTTTCGGGTGATCCGACTTCGAGGGGCAGAAACGGTATTATAAGTTTAGAATTTGGAAACATACCAAATACAGAAGTTGTAGATAATTGAATTAGCTTTCCAACCATAGGTCGTGGGTCCACAGGTGATGTCGGGACAATGAGATATGGACGTTTTAAGGCGGAAAGGTCCGTGGGCTAGGCCCAAACCGGGCCCAACCGGGTTAGGCCCATGACCCATGTTTATTTAAGTGATAAATCAGCCTTTTCTCCTCATTTTTCAGAACAAAACACCCAGAAAATTCTGGAGAAAAAGAGAGAAGAGAGCTTAGAGAGAAAAGATCAATTTTGACCAAAATCTGAGCCCCGAATCCCGAAGCCCGTGAAGAGAAAAGTGTTCTACGTTGCGTTGCCTCCAATTTGAGCTAAAAATCGACCAAAAAGAAGGGGGTGGACGTGGTGGCTGCACACTTGAGGTAATATTAAGGTTCCTTTTCATTGCTAATAAGTTTATTTAGAGTTCTACCGAACTAGAACGGAGAAAATAGTGTGATAAATTCATTTGTTGGCGTTGTGAATCATGGAATGAGATTTGAAGAGAATTTTGAATGAAAATGAATGTATTCAACTTGTAGAATGTGGAGGATGTTTCTATTGATGTTGTTAGTATTAATTTCGACTTCGTTACGGAAATAAAAAAAATTATGAAATAGTTATATCGCGAATTGGTTGGTTGGAAAATTTGGAAAATAATGTGTGGGCTATTCTATGGAATATTTTGGAGCTGGAAATATTATGTTTGTTGGTATTGTTGATAATGATTTGGCCGAGTTAAATTCTCGGGGATGTCCAATTTATAGGGGAGGTCTTTGTCGAAATTTCGTAGAAAAAGTAATGGCTTGGAATTGGGTTCTTCGATGTTTATGGCTAATGTTCGATGCCTACCGATGTTATTGTAGATCGTGAGAAGTCGAGGCTTGAGTTGGATTAGCTTAGGAAGCGATCGAGGTATGTAAGGCTTACTTTTTCCTCTTGGCATGTCTTAGACGTACTAAGGTATGACATGACTTGTGCTTTGGGGGTAATTCCGCTCTTACGTTCCGAGTATGTGTATGATCCTTAATTGCTCATAATGTGACACACTTCATATAGTCCTTAAGTCTTATGTATGTTTGGGTTTCAAATAGTGAATAAAGGATTTTGTTCCTAAAAGATTTTAAGTCTAAAAACGTCCCTAACTTTTGCAAACAAAACCGGATTACCTCGATATGCTTGAAATGATCCTCTAACGTACAATGACTTAAGTTTACATAGGCGGACTCGGAATGATTTGATATACGACTATGGCCTCTATTATACTTTGATATACTTATGATATAAGATGTGTTTCCGAGTACCGTCCGAAAGCTATTTGATATGACTATTGTCCGGATTTTTAAATGATGATTCATGTTGACTACTTCATTGAGTCTTTGAAAATATTTTATGTGCATATAGTTTCTCACTACTCTGCTCGTGCCGGCCTCAATATGTCCTTCATTTCGCGTCCCGGGCCGGGGCATGTATTCGAGCACCTCATTGCATTGTTCACCGCGTCCCTCACCGGAGGGCCGGGCACGTTATATTTACCGCGTCCCTTGCTAGCGGGGCCGGGGCATGTTATATGATATGATGATATGGGAGAGGTGGCCGGGATGGCATATGATGATTCCTTTACCGCGTCCCTCACTCGAGGCCGGGGCACGTTACATGCACATGCATATGTTATGATTTTGATTTACCGCGTCCCTCATTAGAGGGTCGGGGCACGTTACATGAACAGTTTATATATGTGTGTTATGATTTTACTCACCGCGTCCCTCCTCAGAGGGCCGGGGCACGTTATATGTTCATATGATGATTTTATGACATTGATATGCGTAATACATGTTTGCAAAGGCAAGTTTTATGATTTTACGTACTCCTTACTTCGGTATGATCCCGCTACTACGTGTCATGCTTTACATACTCGTACATATTCCGTGCGACCCCCTTTCTTCGGGGGCTGCGTTTCATGCCGCGTGTACACCCGGATGAGTGAAGATTTTAGTAGGAGACATTCCAGCGGGATCGGCGAGCTCCAGTTCCTCCGGAGCGCTACCGAGTCAGAGCATTATGTTATGACAGTTTGTATATGTTAGAGACTTTGCAGACAGTGTTGTGGGTATAAGACGTCGGTTATGTAAGCGGCTATGTCAGCCGACGATTTGTTACGCATTGTATTATAAGTCCTATATTGTTTTATATGTTCCAGATTTTCATTGATTCGAGAAAGGAAAAATGTACACTATTCTCCGCAAAATTTTCATTATGTATTTGTGTCATAATGCGAGGGCCAGTGTGATTATAAGAACTATGTGAGTCAGCGGGTTCGCTCGGCCCTAAATAAGGGTCGGGTGCCCATCACGCCCTAACGGAAATTAGGGTGTGACAAATTGGTATCAGAGCGGTTCGTCCTAGGGGGTTGTCTGCAAAGTCGTGTCCGGTAGAGTCCTGTTTATGGTGTGAAGCGCGCCACATTTATGAACAGGAGGCTACGGGGCATCTAGGATGGTTACGCTTCTTTGACATGTTAGATCGTGCCGTAGAGCCAAGTTATAGGAAATGAGATCCCCGACATTGACCTTTGATTTCAGCAGAGAAGGCGATTAACGATATTGGAAGCTACGAAGTACGCAGGTAAGCAAAGGTATGCAAGGCTTATGTCAGGTAAGATATTAAAGTACGATGGAAGTACAAGTTCAGATCAAAGAAGAAGTAAATAAGAAAGTGTAATAGGTGCGGTTTGAATTTGGGCCTACAAGGTATGCTTATTATTTTTGTCGTCAATGATGTCGGGAGCCCCGTGAGGATGTGATATGCTACGATATGCGTATATATATGTTGGTCCTGTGAGGCATTGTTGGTATTTCCTGTGTACAGGTTCTGAGATAGTAACAGTTACAGAGGAGACTCTGCCGAAATTTCCCCAGAAATAAAGTGAAAATGAGAGCAGAAATCCGAAGGCTGGTAACTGAGGATTTATAAATAACGGCGGTCGGGGCGTGTTCATCGCCATCGAGAATTTGGAAGCCCAGAACGAAAGGTAATCAAATCCACGGGTGAAAGGTGAATACCGAGGATCCAAGGAGGGGTAAAATAGTAATTATGCTATAAGAGCGCTTCGAAGTCCGTCAAGACTTCGACTTACTCCGCATCACGTGACGGAGGTCATGTGGTGAAATGGACGCGATTATACCAGCGTTAAAGCGTCGTATTTCATCGGAGTTCCAAAGTTAAGCGTCTTTGAAGCGAGAGAAATCTGGGATGGGTGACCCCCCGGGAAGTTTTACGAAAGTTCGCAAATTCAGATGCAAGAAGAAAATGAGGAGTTAGAATGACTTAAAGACAAATTAAGAGTATGGGGAGTGGGCAGAAACCCTAAAAGGTCGCGCAGAACGGGGCGAATTAGACCGATAAAGAGGAAGAAAGTGCATCCCAGTCCTAGAACTAGGGTGAGTCGGAATAGTGTATGGAGATATCTTGTAAGCAAGATAGTAGGGACTATATGTGTACATAGATGCGCACGGGATATCTGTACGGGGTTAGATCGGCGGATATATGTATCCCGTAATCAAGGTGGCGGTATATAGAAGGCACTAATCGGACGGGGTAACAAAGTTCAAGTGAGGAGAAAAATATGAATGGCACGAATGTTATAAGGCAAGTTGATGCTTGTTTTCGCTACAAGTGAAGCTTAGAAAGTGCTAATACAACGATATTTGAAAAAGAAAGAAAGTGAGGAAATGAACGGCAAGGGAATTAAAATGTTGGGATAAAAGTACCGCTTAAATGGGATTGAAAATACGGGTTTAGGGCAAGGTAAAATTGGGCGATAGTATAAGTACACCCCTAAAGGGGGGAAGCGAGGGAGAGAGATACAAGTGCAAGACGAAGACAATTGACGCTACAAGGTCCGGATACGAATGCTTGGGGCCGCGGGTAAAGTTCCTTGCTGAGATAAGCTAGGAAGATCGAAAAGCCAGCAGTAAAGGGATAGAAGTCAGGATAACAATCAAGATGGCGGTGAGAAGTAATTGTAGATATCCGGAATAGCATGATATTAGGAAAAGGAGACCTAAAGAGGAAATACGATAAAGGGAAGTAACAAGTAGCTTACGGAAACATTGTGAAGGGTAGAATCCGCTTGCCCAAAGACTCTTCTGTTATTTATGTCTTGCTTTCCATTCTAAGACGTCTTTTTGAGACCATTTACGTATTATTACTATTCAGACATGCAGTATTTAGTTAGATGCTCTTGTATGACTAGACCAGATACTAGGGTGAATTTCTTTTATTTCCGCACTTGTTTTATATCCTATTGTTAGACTTTCGTTATTCTATCTTTTTTCGCTTTGTTTATGTTTTTCTATAATTGTTGGCATAAGGGTTCACTTACCGAGGTGGAAAAGGTAGGTGCCCGCGTGACTTAGTGAAAATGGGTCGTTACACCCTTCCTTCCCCACAACATCAACCCATGATAAAATACGATCTCCAATCATAAAGTAAAAGCAAAAAGATTGGAATCATTCACGTGGCTACAAGCCAATAAATCACAACAAGGCAATAACTCAATAGAACACAACAAGGCGACAAGCCATAATCGACAACAATACCAACCTAAGTAATCCATCCCAACTTCATACCCGAAGGCATAACATGCTTCCTCCAATAATCACTAACTCTACATATGCTTTGCTAACCAAAGTCTAACTATAACGTAAGCCGTAACCTACCTGGAATGCCGAATAGGAGCCAGGAACAGTCAACTTAGCCTTTCCCTTTCTTTGCACCTCCGAATACTCAAAGTCTAACTATATTCAAATTCTACATTAGAAATCAAGAAGAACAATACCGATATTGCTATGCTTCTAATTTAGGTCCAATTCTAACTATGAAAAATGGGGAAACGAACCCACAAGGGTAAAATGGTCAATTCAAAGGCGGAATAGGCGATTCATGCTCTAGATAATCAAAACCTACAAATCAATTGCTAGATTAACTCAAGATTAAGCCAAATTCAGAATTAAAGTGAAACTCCTAATTTTAGGTATGAACCCTAACTTTCAATGTTCAATTTCATCAACAATAATGGAAAAATTCAAGCCTATTTGTTACTAAATCATCAAATTCCATACTTAGATCAGTCAAATCTACCAGCAATTCTCATTTAAGAAGACTTTAACTCAAATAATGAAATAGACATCAAAACCCATCGTTCCTCTTAAGTTCTATAGAGATTCTAGCGTGGATTAAAGCTTAGTGAAAGATAAAGGAATGGATTTAAGGTTAGGGAACTTACCCACAAGAGAAATCAACCAAGAACTCTCCAAATCACCTCAAAGGATGCTTAGAAACTAATAACCAAGTGATAGGAAATGAAGGGTTTCTACTAAGAATTAAATAACAAACTGGTGCCATCATTCGCTGCAATGGATGGACTGTCCGCTAAAGCGGACTCGCCGCCACGAGTCCGCCACAACAAACTACTAATCGTTGTGGTGACTCTTCACAATTCCTTCACCCTCACCATAGCAGACCAAGGACTCACCACAGCGGGTTCGCTACAGCGCATCTGGTGCGGCTACGTCGGACACCAGACACTAGAAAAATCCTGGTTTTTCACTATCTTAATTTCAAAATTCGATAATCACCCGAGACCTCACAGATACACACCAGACATGCATTCACACATAAAAACACGCTACGGACTCACTCGGGGTATTGGAATTCCCAACGGAGGTCTATTTGGCCGGGTCAACACCCAATAGCTAAATACTAACTTTCCTACCAATAACCTGAAATGCTCCTAAGTGCTTTGAGATTCGAACTATGCATCCCACCAAGTCACAATCATCCTTCTGAACCTCTCAGAATCGACAAATTTCTGAAAAAGGTCCGTTTATCCAGAAGTCAGCTATTGGTCAAATATTTTCCACTTTAAGTCTCTATTTCCCAAAAGTCATCATAAATCTCACCCGATCACCTTGAGAGCCGTACCACCCATCCCCATGGGTCAAAATCATACTAATAGGGCTCGAAAAAAAGGTCAACTGGGATAAATGAGTCAAAAGCATTATAAGTACCAAATGGGTCGTTACAAAAGGTAAATGACGTTAGTACGTTAGGTCATAAGAAGTGCCACAAGATAATCACACACGATTTGCAAGTAAACACAGATAATCATAGAAAATCATGTATCCTATTCAAACATTTTATTGATCCCTCATTCCCTGGGTTTCGCTTCTTGGGTAGTTTTGGCCTCGTTTATTTTTGGCTGGGGGATTTAAAGGTTGACTTCTCCCATGTTGTTCTTTTTATCATTGAGCCCATAATGCTTCTTCCTGAAGAGTGGAGGTGAGTAAATATTTTGATAATATAGGGATCAAGCCTTACGTAGACTGCCTACGTATCACACCGTGGGAAATCAGCCCCTTCCATAGTTCGGTTTACATGAAAATATTCTTAAAGTCGTTCTACCCATAAAGCTCCCCAGACCAGGACCGATAAGGGCTTCTCACGTATTCCCCTTGGGTAATCAGGTCAGATGTAGTTTCTTTTATAGGAATATAAAATGATAACATTTTCTATTGAAGTTAATAGAACACCTAAATCTACCCAAAAGATGACATCCCCTTGAAGTCTTGGAGGGTTGTTGTCCTTAAAGCCACACATGTGGCCTATAGCCTTCTTTACTAGAGGCGATGGGGGAGCACAACCTGGATCTCTCTGGCGTGAACCAGATGTTCCAGTTCAAACTTAAAGGCTTCACCCTCTTTGATGTCATTTCCAAGAGCTCCAGAGTGAAACAAACATATTCCCTGTCTATTTATTAGGCGATGGTTTCCAAGTTGTCTCTATGGAACCGATTTTCCAGTGCTGGCCAAGTTCTAAAAGATACTTGTACATAATTCTTCAAAGATGGTGAAATCATACCCCAAATTCTTCTAAAAGCCTCCTCGGGTTTGGGGTGTGACAAAACATTGCCCCCATAATCAAAATTTGATTAATAATAATATTCCCCAAAGGGTTACAAATGATTATTAAGCCAATAAGGGACTATAACTATGCAATAAATCAAATTAGCTATAGCTACCTCAGGTGGCAGAGGATGATCCCTCACCAGTTCGAGCCTTCTTAGCCCTTCGAAGGGTGAATCTGTAGGTGAGTCGACATCATCAATGGGTCTACCAAGCAACCCTTTTCCACCAAAGTCAATGATGTGGCCTCACAGATTGGTTCCTTCGCCCATGTATCGAGGTCTTCCAAACATTCATAAGCAATCCCAACTCTTAGGTCAAATTGGTTATGATGACCTTGTCGTACCCATCTTCTCAAAGTACTTTTCATCTCTATCATTAGCTCGCCTTTGGATCAAACACATCCTAATACAACCTTGGAGTCCCTACTTTGAACAAAATGGTAAAGTTTGGTCTGGGAGCAAAGGTTCCTTAAATGTGTGCTCTCGACCAATCCTTGTAATCCTCATAACATCCAGGGTGAAACTTATCTTGGGTGATGGTCTCGGGACAGCATATTAGTCAATTGTTCAACTCTCGGATGGTTTCTCCTACATCTTGGATCCTATATTCCTTATAGTCGACCCATATCTACTCATGTTTCCTACATCAGGTATCTCTTAGTTCCTTCAAAACTATCTCAAAACTCTGGCAGGAGCATAAGGGCGAATCCCTCGAATTCTCATAAGTGCCAAGAAGGGGCATTTCCTACATCTAAATACAACCTCTCTGATATGAAGTCTTGGAACATCCGTTGTATGTTGTCCTCCCTCAACCTTTAGAAAATAAAAGCCCATCCCTCTTTGGTTTGGTTTCCAAAATTCAAGCAATGAGACTTAAGGTCATCCTTCCTATTCCAATTGTTGAGCATTTGAGGTCCCTCGTCTTTGCGGAAATGTTTGATAATCCACCATTGTAGTAGCGAATTGCATTCTTGGAAGTACCATTGTTGGTTTCGGCAATTGCCTAAGGCTCGGTACATATCGGCGAGGATGATAGCGACCAAGTCGAAGTATTTGGTTTCTCCATTTGTGTTAATGCCATAAAAGATGGCATGGGTGACTGAAATGACACATGTATCGATGGATAGGTGTTCATTTCGGGGGAAAACCATGGATCCTAGCAAGCATATGGCAAAGTCCAATGGTTGTGTTTCCTCTAAAGCTACGTAGGTTTTGAATTCTATGGATTGGTCCATGTACCCTTCTTTACTTCCAAAACCGCGGTATAAATCCCTAAAGGCTACAGTTGGGCTAAAGATCCATTGGCGCTAGTAAGTAAAAGTTTCTTTGTGATTTCAGCAAGGGTTGGTTTGTGTGGGATTAGGATATTGTTATTGGGTTTCCTCCTTCTTCTTATACAAGTCCCATTACTATCTACAATCTCGGATACGCTCTAAAGTCGAGGTCATTTCTATTTCACCAAATCGGAAAAGCATTATATCGTAATCCCAGTATCCGGTGAGAACCTCGATCAACTCCCTGCACCCTTTCATGGTCATAGGGATGGCAAATGTCCTAGGCAATCAGTGACTTTCCTTTTTTGTTCGCTATTTAATCCAGCCCGCTATATCTTCAACATCTCGAGGCCGTCAAGGACCATGTCAAATTTCAATTTGGAAGGCATCTACAAAATAACACACGGCTAATTTTTCCCGCAAAGTGCAATGGTTTGAACACATTAGACACAATCACGTTTCCAATTAGCACATAGTAGGATGTGTTGTCTTTCAAATCATAGACCGTCTTAACACAAAGATGGTCTTATAATGGACTTAAATACGTCTCAAATATTTAAGCCATCCTAGCTAAGTATAGAGATTTGACTTTGCTCTATCCTAGGCAAACTAGAGTAGGCTTTGCAAATTACTAGGACTTGAGCAGAAAACTCAACCTGAACCGTTGTTGACTGATGGACGACCACGAACCAACTACTCTTCAACATGTTCCAAAGAAAGTATTTAGTTTTAAGGTTAAGGATCGACTGCGACCCCGCGTAGTCACCTTTGAAACCATGCAATTTTTTGTCTTGTGGTAAAAAATTTATGATATCCATGCCATGACAGTTATACATATGGAAATTAAAAACATAACCAAATAAAGCTACTAATATTGAAACCTTTATGGTTAGAACCTAATTGAAAATCGCATCAGAGGCGCCATATGTTGCGGTTCACTTTTACGCGGGGCATAAAAGCTACTTCATAACTTGGCCTCTATGATGGATTTTTTATAGTCAGCACCAAATTAATTTATGGGAATTAGGAAACCAATTTCAATGTTTTTAATGAAAACTGTTTTTAGTACCACAGTTCTGGTAAGGGTTCTTGTGATCCCTGAGGAAGGTATTAGGCACATCGGAAGGAATCCACCCAATGCGGTCTACCTATGAGTTTTAAAATAGTGGCTAGAAGTACATATTTGCTTTAAATGTGTATAAGGGATATGCATAAAGTAAAAGGAAAAGGAAACTAGTGAAAACCTTCCTTTTACTTGTCAAGTCACGGCATCTTTTTAAGGAGAAATTTGTAATTTAAACCCTTTTGAAATCTTATTATAAGAGAAATTTTGAACATTTATTCAAAAAAAGCTTTTAAAATTATTTACATTACTTTCTTGAACCAACACACCCAAAGTTTCCTTTAAGTAGAATTCTACTATAACGGGTCCAAAGTAGTGTAAATTCATTTACTTCCTCTTTTGAATTAGTTCAAAGAAAATGAGTTGATATAATCCATTTAGTAAAAGAGCCATGATTTCACAAGTTGAAGGCAAGACTTCTTTCCAAAATTCTCTTAAATGAACTCCGTATTTCCTCTTAAAAAACCATTTACCTTTTTTGTAAATCCATCTCCTTTCTTAATTCAAAAACTATGTTGGGCCTAAACCCAAAACAATCATTTTTGTTTCTCACTCCGACAGGCTGAGGTCCAAAGACGATATTTTTGGTCCATTTCAAGTTCATTTTCATCTCAAACATAATTCAACCTTGAACACTCCAAGTAAAGTCATTCCTTGTGTATTTGAGAACAACATTCTTTTGCAAACTTTCTTAGATATCAAACCTTAGTTAGAAAAAGATTCATTTGAAACACTTATCCTTTTTAAAGTCCGTTTAAGGTCTACATTTAAATTGGGTCTCCTATTCATTCTAACGATATTAGCATCATTTTCCTAATCCTATTTCATTTAGGCTTCACCAAGTTTCAATAATATTCAAGTATTTTTTACATACATATACATGCACATATATAAATGAAAAGGAAAAGGGCTGGTAGGTTTACTAAGCCCACCAGCGGAACTTGCACCACTTTCCTCCATGTTTGGGCCTTCTTGCAATGCGGATGACTCAATCTATAAGGTGTTGGGCCTTTGGCCCAATGAAATGGCGAAAATGCAGCTAAGACCCAAATGGTCTCACACAGTGATGTTCATGCAAAAAGAGAGGAGAAAAAGAAGATTGCGGTTAGAAAGTACTGAAACTTAACAAACCAAGGAAATTTAACACAAATATATCACTTAAACACATTTGAGGCAGCCCAATGCATAGGCAAACATACTCAGAAACACATTTATACGCACTCTTAGCAAGGCCAGATTTGTTTAGATAGAAGGGAAGTGAGAAGAGAGGGACAGTGGCCTAATTAACGTATTGACACAACCCAGATATAGTCTGATACACTACAAATATATGTGATATACACCCTTGAATACTTAAACATATACAGGGTTGTATACCACTGTATACCTAATGACATATCATGATATACTAACCCAAGAAATGAGAAGAAGAAGAGTTTGAGCTACTATATTTATCAATATATACAAACCAGTCCAATATACATTGAATATACAGTAGGTATACACTTTGTATACTCAAAGTATATAAAACATATACACCTCTGTATACTTGGTGTATATTCAACTTATATGATATTTTGCATTTAACCTACCAAAGGAGAATGAATAGCAATAGGACAGAGATGCCTCATACTACACACAAAAACTACCATGTTTGAAATTCAAAGTACATATATATCATGCTATGATCTCATATGCCATTAAGTTAAAGCTAAAATCCATACGTAAGCATTTTTAACAACATGAGCAAAATCAGTTTATACTCAACTAAGGTATGTATGAACAGGGGACAGCTAGAATCAACAGATATCAACTTCAGACACATTCTTAAATAAGTGATGGGACATAGTAAAGTTTTTTATCTCAAGTTCTAAGTAGGAAAGGTGTATAGATAAGGATCTTGAGTCAAGTCTTAGTTCAATATACAAGCTACATCTATGGAGAGTCTGGCAGTCCTAAAAAACCCCAGCAGCCAGGGAAAACCAAGATAAGGCTGAGTAAGGGTACTCAAAGCCTCTTCTTAGGCCTTTGGCCCTAGCAAATCACTTAGTGCTTCTCCAAAAGAATGTAACGCTTCCCTCATTTATAGTAAGCAAAAACAGAACATGTTTTACTCTTAATCTTTAAATTCAACTTTTTATATTGATTTGTTTAATGCATTATTAAGTTCAAGGACAAGAGAAACTGAAATGAGACAAGTTTACACCACCAAATACTTTATTGTTACTGTCACAAAGAATACCAGATCGAACACATTGCTTAAATCAAAAGACACAAGAACTGGGCAAGCATACATAAGACATAAAAACACCTTGACAAGACACACAAAATGGTCATTAGTTTAGAATTTCAATTTGGAACAAGTTTTGCACACAAAGCTGGTGAAATAGCAACTCTGATTTCACATATGCCTCGACAGATGTCATAGATTGTATCCAAAGATAGTTCTGGAACCCAGACATCTAACTCAAACACTTATGGGATTTATGGGAGAGGATCATGTTTCAAACATACATTCAGTGAGGTTGAGCATACATGTCTTCTCATCTAATCAAATATTTAAGTAATACAAACTATTGGGGAAAATAGTGGTTAAACTACGGTCCTTAAGCCTCTATTCATGTTGATATCATACTTACCTTAATCATGGTATTGGGATTGTTCAGAATATCCAACATACTTACAAAGAATAGGTTGGAAAAGCCAACACATCATGCTTCTATAATTGACTCAAGGGGAGGGTTCAACATTTCAATATCCTTGCAAAAACACTAATTACTTCAAATATTTCATACATCTGATTGACTTTACAGACGATGATAGGGTGCACTATTCAAAACTATTTTTACAAAACAAAGCCACTTATTTAGACATTGATAAACCTAGACTTGTGTCTCACCCCAAATCTAGATAGGCGTGGACGGCACCCCGTGCCACACTAGGCCCAAGCAAATCACTCTGAATCTGTAACTCTGGGGGGGTGACCCTCAACTTAGGCCAATAGAGCCTACTTGCACACAAACAGTACCAACAAGCCAGCAAGGCCACAATCTGGATATACATAAACACTGACTACCTCACCTAAACTAGGTACGTACACCCAAAACATATATATATACATAACTAAGCAAGCCGATGAAGCTGCTATAATCATGCAGAACTAGCAGTACAAAAATGTCACGACCAACCGGAAGGTCATGATAAGCACCCGGAGCTAACCTACCGAGCACCTGTCTACTACATCTCATAGTCACATCTAGATGGGCCACAAGGATAACTCATGAAAATCATAACCTGAAAGAGACACCCTTTCAATAGATATAAGCATGTCTATGTAAACATCATAACCAATGCCCCTATGTACAAGCCAACAAGGCTGCCAAAATGATATATAAACATGAACCGATGGGATTACGAACAATCTAACTATATACATCTGTCTACAAGCCTCTACAAGGAGTGCATATCATCGTAAAGATGGGACAGGACCCTTCCATGCCCAAGTATGTACACAAAAAGAATAATACCAACTAAACTGCAGCTCCGGATCAAATGGAATACTTCTAAGCAAGCGCTGATGAAGCAGCCTAGGGGTATGGTCCGTCTCCCTGTCTACCTGCAGGCATGAATGCAGCGTCCACAAACAAAAAGACGACAATACGAAAATTGTACTGAGTATTTAAGGCATGAAAAACAGCATAATGAAAATATGAAGACAACATGAAGTAAAGAGATCAATTTATACCTCTTGAGGCAACTGTCATGCATATTTAGCCTTCATCCAAAGAAAACATTCCATATATATATATATATATATATATATATATATATATATATATATATATATATATATATATATTGATATGGTACCCGGCCATATAGGCTCTGTGTCACCCGTACCCGGCCATAACAAGGCTCGGTGTTATCTGTACCTGGCCGTAATAAGGCTCGGTGTTATCCGTACCCAGCTGCAGTGGTGTGCACAATAGATATCGTACCCGGCCATATAGGCTCATCAGAATATATATATATATATATATATATAGGCTCGGTGTTATCCGTACCCTCGACCGTAATAAGGCTCTGTTATCCGTACCCACCGTGGTGTGCACAATAGATATCGTACCCGGTCATATAGGCTCGGTGCTAGAATATATATATATATATATATATATATATATATATATATATATATATATATATATATATGAGCATCCCAAGGAAGCATTACAACTCTATCGGAGTGACATAAGGTCGTTGAACCTCCGATTACCATTATGGAATCATCATTATCACTATATCTTTCCTTGTGGGTAAAATATCATAAGATGAGATCAACGACGATGAACAAGATCAACAATATCATGAAAACCTTGAGAATCATGAGCTTCTAGCATTTCTAGGAAATAGGACATTTTGGATATCATGTATGGGTTCCCAGTATGGAAATCATGCCTTTAGAAAGGAAGGGTTAGCCTTAACATACCTTTATGTTTTCTTAATTACATAACGCTCTCCTCCCAAGCCCGCAAATCTACATTCAAGAGAATTTATACTAAGGTTAATTCTTAAAAACACTCTTAAGTTCAAACTAGAGTAATTGGTGAACTAACAGAATTTGGGCAGCATTTCCCCTACTTTATCGACTTCCACCTAGTTCCAAAACAACT
>NW_026725825.1:0-51600 GCF_029784015.1 Lycium ferocissimum
GTATGGTATATGTTTGGGCGGTCCCATTCGCCGTGGCAGCCTTGTCGGCTTGCGTTTGTATATATTTTGGGACGTTGCGCCATATGATAGCCTTGCTGGCTTCTGTGATATATATATATATTTGTGCTTGCGACAGTTTGAGACAGCGTCTGATATTTGTATATGTATAAGTTCTCTGTATGCGATTCTGGTTAATGAATGTGTTTGGGTGCCCAGCTCGGGCACTAGTCTCGGCCTACGGGGTTGGGTCGTGACATATGTAATGAGGATAAGAAGTTAGGAACAATAAAGATACTTGCAAGAATACAAATAGATGACTATGAAATAGAAACATTAGCATTAGTAGATTCGGGTGTACAAAGTGCATAATAAATAAAAGAGTAGTCCCACCAAAATTAATAAAAAATCCTAGAAAAACCAGTTGCGGCCATGCAAATGGATGGAACACATAACATATATAGACATTATGTTCATAAAGCACATATCAGCTTCGTAAATACATGCTCAGAATTTTACAAGCCTAGTTACAAAACGGATAAAATATGGGTAAGGGACAATATAAATGTAGACTTTTTCATAGGATTAAATTTTAAATGTAGACTTTTTCATAGGATTAGATTTTATGTTAGCTGCATGATTACAAGTGATGGAGTGATTTTCTTAAAAAATATCACTCATACACCAGTACAAACTATTAAAACTGAAACTAGAATAAGACATAAGAAAATCCAGACTTCAGACCAGGTAAACCTGCAAAAGAAAAAAGATAGTTGATGTTAAGACTGTGAAGGAACTAACACATGTTGTAAAGAAAAAATGAAACAAAATAATTTAAGTTTAGAAGAAAATGAAAATAACGATATATTAGAAAAAGACTATACTTTAATAAATGTAGAAACACAATTATATAATTTCAAAACAGGAATGGAAAGAATAGGAGTAATAAAAAACCAAAAAGATCTAGGTAATATAATAAAAATATTAGCTGAAATAGAAATAATAGGAGAAAAACCTTTAAAACATTGGGAAAATAACAAGGTCATATATAGATTAGACATAATAAACCCAGAATATGTAATCAAAATAGTCTCAATAGAAGATACAAATCAGGACTTAGAAGATTTTAAGATTCAAATTAAAGAATTAATGAATCTAGGAGTAATAAGGAGATCTACTTCTAAACATAGATTTGTAGCATTTATGATAAGGAATCATAATGAGATAGTAAGAAGGAAATCTAGAATGGTAATAAATTATAAAAGACTTAATGATAATACTAGAACTGATGGATACAAATTACCAAACAAAACAAAATTAATAAATAGCATACATGGAAAGAAAATATTTAGTAAAATTGATTGTAAATCAGGATACTGGCAGGTAAGAATGCATGAAGATAGTATAGAATGGACTGCATTCACCTATCCTGAAGGACATTTCGAATGGTTAGTAATGCCATTTGGATTAAAGATAGATCCACCAATTTTCCAAGGTAAAATGGATAGTATATTCGGAGAATACAAAAGGTTTGTATTAGTATATGTAGATGACATATTAGTATTTAGTAAAGATATTAAAGAACATCTAGGACATTTACAAACGGTATTTAGACTATTTGTAGAAAATGGAATAATAATTTGTAAGAAAAAGATGGAACTATGTAAAAATTATATAAATTTCTTAGGAGTAGTACTAGGAGATGGTAAAATAAAATTACAACCTCATATAGCTAAAAAGGCCCTAGAAATGCCAGACAAACTAGATAATACTAAAAAATTACAAAAATTCTTAGCAATAGTAAATTATGCTAGAAATTTTATAAAAGACTAAGGAAAATAAGCAAGACCTTTATATTCTAAGACATGATCTAATGGTCACAAACATTTTAATACAGAAGATAGTAAATTAGTACAAAAAATTAAAGAAAATAAAAAATATCCCTGACCTAAATATGCCATTAGAAACAGACTATTTAATTATAGAAACAGATGGAAGCTTTGAAGGATGGGGAGCAGTGTTAAAAGCAAGACCAAATACATAGAGTAATAAAAGTGAAGAAAAAATATGTGCTTATCAAAGCGGTAAGTACAAAGAAAAAGGCAACATGAGTAGTATTGATGCCGAAATCTTAGCTATAATATACGAACTAAATAGTTTCAGGTTCTAATGTCGTTACTCTTATATTTATAGTAGGGTCATTTATTTCTTTACGTTTTTCTTCTTTGTTTACCTTTGTATCCACTTCTTTTTCTATGCACATAATACATCCTTCTACATAACATTTTTTACATTTGACCCTTTTCTCTTTAC
The DNA here is from genome assembly GCF_029784015.1 of Lycium ferocissimum. Lineage (NCBI taxonomy): Eukaryota > Viridiplantae > Streptophyta > Magnoliopsida > Solanales > Solanaceae > Lycium > Lycium ferocissimum. The sequence continues at coordinate 2,311 of NW_026725825.1, forward strand.
TAGGGTACTATTTACAAAAGAAACATGCATTACTATCTAATCCTTTATTTCTTCCAAATTCATGATTACAATCTTCAGAGATATTTGCTAAAGTGCTAGCTTGGATTGCTTCTAGATCCAATTTCTTTAATCCTATTTCATTTATTAGTTCTTCTTCTTCTTAATCAGATGAGTCCCTTTTAAGTTTTTCTTCGGCGTCTACACTTACTATAGAATATATACTTTCATTATCCGACATATACAAAATTTGTCACGACCCATTTAGCCTAGGCGGTGCGGGCACTTACCTTCCCACATCGGTAAGCGAACCCTTATCCCAACAATGAACCAATACATAATTTGATGATAGTTAAGTAGCGAAAATCAATAAGTACGTAAGTCTCACGATATCTATAGATAGATAGTAGTAAAAAGTGCGGAAGACAATAAATACCTCCAGGGTCTAGTCTGAATAATAAAAGAGCATCTAAGGAGAATAGTACAGTCTGGAATACTAATACATAAATGTCTATGTCTCTGAAATAAAAGTAAGACATATGATAGGAAAGTCTTCAAGGTCAGCAGACGCTATGCTTATCCTGGAAACTTGAGAGGAAGCTGAAGAGTTGATCAACCACGGGTCAAAGAAGTAGATCCGACCTGGTACTCTACATTCATAAAAGAATGCGAAAGAAGTGCGGTCGGCACATAAACAACGATCGGGTAGGCATCATCGGCAAACTAAGCATAGTTAACACAATTCAGATAATTAAATAAACCAACCAAGCGTGAGACAATATAATAGCAACCGAGTATCCGTTATCACCTATGTAAGCATCTAAACCCGAATATGTGAAGTCTAAGTATATCCGATCAAATCCAATCATCATAAACCAATCACTAGACATCTCAATCAAGTCATAATGCAATGCAGTGCAATGATGGAATGAATGAAATGTAATGCCATGCAAATGAGGTGTACAAATGTACTCCGGATGGAAATATCGACGTCTCGGTAGCACAACCCAACATGACTCGCGAAGTCTAAGTGCCACCCGTCTCGGATCTTTGCAACCGAGGACGGGACCCCGGCTAATTGCTCGATGGGGGAGTCTCCTGGGGTATTCACTCCCGGGGGGACCCGCGGAGTCCATGCACTAACAACGATTCTGGGATATCATTAGAATCGGCCATGCAACAATGATGCCGAAATAGATCATCGGACATCAGCGATCTCACAATCACTCAAGCAAAGGAGGCTATCAAATATCAGTCTCACACAATCAACAATTCCGAAATTGAACCTCAGACATCGACCTTCTCACAATAACTCAAGTAAAAGAGTTTATCAAATATTACTTTCATACAATCAATGATTTCGGAATTGATCTTTGGACGTCGGCATTTTCACAATCACTCAAGCAAAGAGTTTATCGACATATCAATTTGCTTAATCAACGATACCGGATCATCACCGAGTATCGGCCATGCATCATGAATGTGTGAGAATGCATGCAATGCGTATATCAATTATCCACAGCCAAGTTCAATATCGCAAGTACCAACAAAGGGGTACGCCAACAATGTATCATATCACAATACCAACAGTGGTATGCCAACAGTATATCAATATCACAAGTACCAATAGAGGGGTACGCCATAATATATCAATATCATAAGTACTAACAACGGGTATGCCAACAATGCAGCATAGTTCAAATACCAAAAACGGTATATCAATCCTATCTCAGTCAAGACAATAACACAAATTTCGATATCTACTAACTACTCATGGTATTAAACCATCACAATAGAACAATCGAACACATATAACGGGGTGGCTAGTCCCAACACACAACAGGGCCCAACCTAAGGCAATATCCAACCCGAAATCATAGCCGAAGGTTCACATGCTGTCTCCGACTTCATAATCTAAATATGTGCTTCGCTATACGAAGTCTCACCAAAGGTAAGCCATAACCTACCTAGATTGCCGAACCGCAACACCAATAACTCACTCCTTTGCCTTGCCCTTCCGCTGAAGCTCAGAACCAAAGTAGTATAAGCATAATCAAATTCTATATTAGAAATCATGAAGAATGATACTAATATTGCTATAATTTCAATTAGGTCCATTTTAACCCTAGAGATTGGGAAAACGGGCCCACAAGGGGAAAATGAGAAATTCGGGGGCAAAATACCAAATTAAGTACTAGGTAATCATAACCCAACCACCAATTGTTGATTTAGCTAAAGGATTAGCCTAATTTCTGATTTCAAGCAAAACCCCCAAATTGGGTATAAACCCTAAGTCTTTGATTCCGAAATTCAACGCTAAAAGTGGAAGATACATGATTGATAAGCTTAGATTCATCAAATTTTAGCATAACCATCATCAATTTATCATACATGATCCTAAGGGAAAGTTCCCCAAAACCCTCTTTCAAATTCCATCTCTAAGGGATTGTTAAAGGGAAGAGGGAAATCTAAGATAATTGTGATTAAGGAAGAGTAAAGGATTGGGAAAGGTTTACCTCCAAGAATTTCTCTAAATTATCTCCAAGAACATTTTCCTCAAGCTCAAATAACGAGATGAGAAATAATGAGGGGCTAAGACTTATTTAAGACACATTTAATGAAAAATAACTGCCCGTCACCGCCACGGAGGTAGAGATGCCGCTACGGCGGCTGGGAGACCGCCACAATGGTATGGACAACAACATGCATGGCGACCTCAGCGGCCAACACAATGCAACATCGGTGCCGCCATTGCGGGCACCAGACACCAGAATTCCCAAATTTTCTAAGTCTTCAATCGAAATCCCGAGTTATTCCTGAGGCCATCTGCTCACATACCAAACACATAGTCCCACATAAAAACACGCTATGAACAAGCCTGTGGCCTCGAAATTCCTAACGGAGGTCTCGTTGACCGTGTCAACCCCCGATGCCTTATTCCAATTTTGCATCCCAAGTCCCGCAATGCATCCGAATGCATTGGGTACCGAACCAAATACACATACAAGTTCTAAATGACCATCCGGACCTCTCGAAATTGATGAAATTCTAAAAAAAGTTCGTTCACCCAAAAGTCAAGTTTAGGTCAACTATTTTTTACTTTAAGCCTATATTTTCACCAAAGTTGCCCGAATCCAGTCTAAACACCTCGAGAAGCGTGTCAAGGGTCCCCTCAGGTCAAAAGTGAGCTAATAAATGCTCTAGAATAGGTAAAAATGCGGAAGAGACTATAACGACCAAACTAGTTGTTACAAAATTAGACCTGTAGAATGAAATTTAGAGGATACAGTCGGGTGCTCATTGGGCACCACGGTGGGCGCCAGGTTTTAACATATATATATATATATATATATATATGTACATATGTTGGGGCATGCGACTTGATCCAAATATGTATATATGCTGCAGTGTGCAATCCGATCCAATTATGTATATATCTTACGGCGTGTAACCCGATCCAAATATGTATATATATTGTGGCGTGTAACCCGATCCAAATATGTATATATGTTACGGCATGTAACCAGGTCCAAATATGTATATTATGTTGCGGCATGTAGCCCGAATTTACGAGACAACGATTGAAAGTCGTAAACCCGATTGTTGGAATTGTTGTGTTGCATTTTTGAGATGTTCGTATCATATTAAAGTTATGAAGTATGGTTGTTTATATATGTGTTGTTGTTGTGAGCTGGAAGGGGTAAAGGCCAAAAATTAAAGTCGTTTAGTTAATTGTAAAATGAGCTTGCCGCTCGATGCATGATTTTTGTGTCATTTGTTGCTTGACGCTAGTAATATTGAGGCATAGAGGAGATTGTTCATGGAAGTATTAGTAGGTTGGCATTAAAGGTATGTTAAGGCTATCCTTTCCTTCTTTTGGCATGAATCCGATTGAAACGAAACGTAAACAAATGTCCCAATATAACAACTCTACTCTTGATAGTTAGAAATGTTCATGTAGTTCATTCTATTGAAATGTTACTTGAATCACCTTCATTCTTCGTTCTTGAGATATTGCTATGTGTATTCATATTCTTGAGTTCTTATTGAGGCTTATGATGACTAGTACCTACATAATGTTATTCAGAGGCTACCAATCTTATATCACTCCGAACGATTCATAATGTTCCTCTATGGTCTCTCAAGCATGTATGTATATGTATATATATATGTATATATATATATATATATGTATATATATATATATATATATATATATATATATATATGTATATATATATATATATATATTGTATATATATATATATATATATATATATATATATATATATATATATATATATATATATATATATACACACACACACACACACACACATATATATATATATATATATATATATATATATATATATATATATATATATATTATACTATTACACACCTTCCGTGCTATAGTTTCAAGAAAGGTGTGCTTATTGCGCACTATATATATGTATATCACCTTACCGATCGCCTGGCATTTTATGATAATTATCCCCACATATCGGCTTGATATAGGTATATATACAAGTATATAAGTATAAGCATGTATTTCAAATGTTCTCAGGAGCATTCAGAGTTCCAGGTTAATTCCTTCTTGTTTCTCTTTACATTGATGCCTTAATATATGTTGGTATCTCATTTTACATACTCGGTATATTTATTCTTACTGATGTTCCCTTGCCGGGGGCACTGCGTTTCATGCCCACAGGTGCAAGTAGATGGACTGACAGATCTTTCCAGTAGGCTACCCTAGCTCAGCATTGATTGTCGCACGCCATTCTTCTAGGGATTACTATCGTTAGTTGGTATGCCAGGTGACTCTTGTATATATATGCATTTTGGGTATGGCAGGGCACTGCCCCGACCTTCTAATAGGGTTGTTACTCCTAGAGGCTTGTAGACATATGTCTTGTGTATAGTAGTGTTGTGTGGCCTCGTCGGCCTATGTTTGTTTGTACAGTTCTATGGTGGCTTCATCGGCCCGTATATATGTATGTTAGTGTATGTTCGAGTTGTTGGTTATTGATGAGCCTACTTACCTATTTTGTATAGCATGATGGCCTTGCCGACTATACTATTGTTTAGATTTGGTTCGTAGGAAATACAGGATGGTGCTCAGCAAGTAAGGCCTGGGTGCCAATTACGCCTCGCTAGTTTAGGACTTGACAAAATTAGTATTAGAGCAGGTCATTCCTAGGGATGTCCACAAGCTGTGACTGGTAGATTCTTTTTTGTGGTTGTGTAGTGCACCACACTTATAAGCAAGAGGCTATAGGACATTTAGGAAATGTCACTTTCCTTTCTTATCCTAGACTGTGCAATAGAGCCGAGTTGTAATAATTAAACTCCTAATCTTTATTATTCATAATATAGCGATACCTCTGACTAGAAGGAACACGACTAGTAAGAGATTGGACGTGGCTGCGGGAGAATTGAGTTGTAGGGACTCAATTTTAGCTCGTGCTTCTAATAAGTAAGTGTAAAATTTCCATTACATCGTGTGTGCACTAGATGTGCAAGTATGATGTTAGAACCTTAAAGTGTGAACCTTTATCTCACCTAGGCGGGGAGAAGGCCACGAGGGCCTCAGAACGTAAAGTATGAAGTGCAAAAGGCAAAAAGGTAGTGTGAAGGAGGCAAGAAGAGAAGATTATAAAGTAGCTAGAGTTCAGACGAAGCAAAGCAAGCACTATGTTTCCAATTTCAATAGTAATAAAGCAGGGTTAGTAGCACCCATTCCAACTTATGACCTATAGGCTTCAACAGGCATAACTTTAGAAAGGAGCGGTATTTTGAGGATTGAGTAAAGGTTAGAGTAATCCTTAGTGCTGGATAGATTATTGGGACTGGACGGAATTACTAAAGAGTATCATGAGCATGTCTATAATCCCTTTTTAGACCCTATGTACGTGTGGCTTGCCAAGGAATTGTATAGTCAAGTATGACTTCTTGAGTGTTCAAAAGATTCAGGGGACTAGGTATTCGAATCTTTAGGTATAGGGTAAGTATTAACTTCCGTGTAAATCCTATTCCCAGTAAAGAAGAAATATTGAATAATTAAAGGATAAGCACAGCTGAGGATGGGAGAAACTAGAAGCGAAAGAATGTCTCGCTAAAGTTCTTCAAAATAAGATAAGGTGGTGAGGTTAGCAAGAGATATGTAGAATAAGTGAATCACTAGGAATAACTATGAGGAACGATTAAATGTCACAAGTTAAGTATGGCGATGCAATAGGATTCGTGATCAAGTAGAAAAAAAAAAGGGCAAGAGGAAGCAAGTGTTGAGATTATTACGGGGTATAAGTCACATAATTATGTCTTCATTATGAAAGGTGAATTGACCACCCCAATAAAAGTTATCAGCAGATCGATTGAGCTCCCCGGCTTAGGAGATACCAGTATTTGTTTAAGTTAAACCGAAGGAAACTTCTCTAAAAGTGGGCATTGCGACATTTTCAAGTGAGCGATTAGGCAGCAAAAGGGTTTACGACAAAGAACAACCTTGAGTCATTAAAAGGTGGTCACCCTAAGACAAGCATTATGAGTAGAAGTGAAAGTTTATCTAGATCGAGCATACTAGTTTTGAATAAGTGGCACTCTATACGTTTAAGTGATTTACTTGTCCCCAATAAGAGAAGATTATAGTAAGGTGGGCAATAAGTTATTAGAAGCAAGAACAATTGGAAAAGGCAACAATTTGACTTTATAGGAATAAAATCTTTAAGCTTGAGATAATAAACATTCTCCCAATGGGGGGGAAGGGGGGCGATAATGGGTTAAATCATCGAGGTAGAATCATGTGTTCGCTTAATAATATATTGGCAAGAAGGATTACGACAAAGGGTTGGGAACGAATTGAGACAGTGTTAATTCAAACTCTACAAATGTGTCGCAGCTCTAAAAAGATACATAAGTACGAGTGCTAGGAAGGAGACGGTAGCAACCACCTATCTAGAAGTGCCAATCGATAGTAAGAACAGTTAAGCATTTGAGATTTAGAAAGTTAGTATGAGGAGTAAATTGCGTTAACGGTATGGCCCCAAGAGGAAGTATTCATGATTAACAAATTGAAGATATTTCGATCCAAACAACCGATAATTGACCTGTGAAGGGATAGATTTGGCAAGACAAGAAGTCACAGATGAGTCAATAGATTATATAGAATTACATAGGGAATTTTAGTGTATGAAGTTTCAATTGTCGGAAAACACAATTGCGATCCTCATAGAGTATTTCAGATAGAAGAGATAGCGGATAAAGTTCAGTATAAGCATTTCAAAAGGTACAAGGGGACCATTGAGCCTAGATGCAAGGCCAATATTTAGAAGTTATGTTTGAAGATAACACTATTAGAATCAGACTGAGAATGGAAGTAATCAGGGTGATCAAGCGGGCAATGCAAAATCGCCTAAGATTCCATAGGGATACATGACACAATGAGTTCGCAGCTTACTATGAATAAAAGAACCCTTTCTAAGTATAATTAATAGGGGAAGCTTGCTAAGATAAGGAAGGAGGGTTCACCCCAAGTATAGTGATCTAATTTGGGATTATAGGAAAGTTGTCTTGTAACATCGATTCTTCAGTATTTTTGGTATGTACCTCATGAAGAGGTATGCTAATGAATCATCTATTATGTCTATTGAACGGAGAATGGGGATTAAGAGTAATATTTGGAATTATGTATATAGCATGTGAGAACTAAGCTAAATCAACGCATCTGGGCTGCAAGTGTCAATCGGACGAAAAGAAGAGATTGTACACTCTAAAGCAATTGAGAAAACATGAAACGAAATACCTGATCTGTGATCTAGAGCTAGCAGTGGTTGTATACGCACGCGAGGTATGGCGACACTACTTAGATAGTTATAGAAATCATTATCGGTCATAAGAGTATTCTATATAGCTGTAAGTAGAAGGAACATAATAGCGGGACAGAGGAGAGGACTCAACTTATTAACAAATCATAGCATTGATATTCTATACCATTCGAACAAGGCTAATGTAAAAGCCGACGCCCTCAGTTGTAGGTTCATGAGCAGTGTCACGACCCAAGCTGGAGGGCCATGACGGGCACTTAACCGTACTAGTCAAGTACCACCTGACATACATCTGACATGAATATGAACATAGGCGGGCCGATAAGGCCATCATGTGACTCACAATAACTTATAGGGAACATGCATATATCAACTGCTCTGAAAGACTCATTTATATGAAAATACTGAATATGCTATATGAGCTGGTAAGGCTATTGTCATGACCTAACCAGAGGGCCATGACGGGCACCCAGAGCTAACACACCGAGCACCCTAAACATACATCTCATAAACATTTCTGGGTGGACCATAAAAATAGCTCCTGGATATCATAATCTGTAAGGACATATATCACAATATAACGGTACATCTCTATACAATCTTCAACAATTATATCCATCATCACCAGCCGACAAGGCTACTAAAATGTTATCCAATGATATGAACCGATAGGGTTATGAAATGTCTAACTATACACACATGTCTACGAGCCTCTACATAGAATACAAGTGACCATAAGGACCAATACCAATAGACTGCAGCTCCGAAGTAAGTGGAGTGCTCCTGAGAATCCGTTGATAAATCACCTATGGGTCAGATCCGTGTACCTGTCTACCTATGGGCATGAACGCAGCGTCTACAAGAAAGGACGTTAGTACGAACAATGTACTGAGTATGCAAGGCATGAATAACAACATAATAAGAAATACATAACATAACATAAGATAAAGATAACCTGTACATCTGATTGCCTCATAAGGCGGATACTAGGCATGCTTAACTTTCTTTTTAAAAAACATTTCTCATACATATATGACATAATCATTAGCCCGCGTCGGGGCCTCCCACGTCCGGGGTAACCATCTCACGCCGCCCACTAGTGGTGTCTGCCCGGCTAACTAGGCACGGTGCAATCATAAGCCGCCCACCGTAGTGGTGTCTGCCCGGCCAACTAGGCCCGATGTAATCATACATAAAAATAAGCATGCATGAGAGCCCAATTAAAAGCTACAACTCTATCGGAGTGACGTAAGGTCGGTAACCTCTGATTATATTATGGAATAATCATCATCGCTATATCTCACCTTAAAGGAACAATTATTATAAGGTGAGATCAACAGCAACGAATAAAATTGAGAAAATCATGAAATAAGCTCAATAATCTTGTAATAGCATTAAAATCATAAGCTTTGGAATTTCTAGAAGTAAAATCATCATCATCATGCTCATCATAGAAAACATCTCATCTTTAGTATCATAGAAGCTTTTAAGAATCATGAACTTCTAACTTTTGGAAGTAAGAAGGTTATGGAAACATATATGGAATCATAACATAGGAATCATGCCTTTTGAAAGAAAGGGACTAGCCTAAACATACCTTTTCGGTCGCCTTAACTTTAACTATTTAATGGTTATCCTCCTAAGCTCGTAAATCTAAATACAAGAGAATTAATATTATTGTTAGGCTTATCGACATATGCTTGTCTTAAGCCCTCAAAATAATTCCTTTTAAAATCTGCCGAAATTTGGGCAACATCTCCCCTGTTTATATCCCTAGCCCGAAATCACAATACCAACAAAACAACAACAATATCAATACTAATATCAACAACATTATCATCAATACCAAAATATTCCATAAAACATCTCACACGATATTTTTCAACATACAACAACAATATACACTTCCTTTCTTCCCAATCAAGGAGCATAATCTCATAAACAAACCAAAAACATTAGATACCATCCATATACATGTAAATCATCCCAACCACACAGCAACAACATGCTCAAAACAGTCCATAAACACAACAACTACAACACAACACTTTATGACCTTTCCTCCATAACTATTTTCACTTTTAAGACTTGCTAAACCTTCAAATCAAATCAACATAAGAGATAGGATGAAGAACATATCTTATACTTGAAGAACTTTAGCCACACCAACTTTATTCTAGACCAAACTCACCACAACATCAAGTAGAAACAAGAACAATAACCTTTCATGGACTAGTTTGGTGTAATCTTGTTAAATTCTTGATTTAATGGGCTATAAATGTTTGGGGGATGTGTTGGGAGATTTCTAGAACTCATGGGAGTGTAAAATGCTGAAAATATGGGGTTGATGGGGGTTGTTATACCCCTTGAAAATCGGTGGAACCGACTTTCCCAAGTGGGACCCACAGAAGCCATTTGGCAGTTTGAGGGGTTATCTTAAAATGACCATAACTCCTTACTCCGATGTCGTTTTGATGAGCGGTTTGTTGTGTTGGAAGCTATACTCGACGAAATTTATTTTAGGCTTTTGAAACACCTTAAAAATCCTGATATACCTAGAGATGTACCCCTCCAAAGTTGACCCAAATTTCTGCCAACTTTTTTCCAAATTTTCAACAAACTTATTTTTTTCGCTTTGCTTGGTCCCGGAATCTTCCAAAACTATCCATACACGATGTTTATCATTAATCATATTTGATAATGGTCATGTACTTTGGTTCCATGGTTGTCCTTCCCGGTTGCGACTTACGAGATCATAATTCATCATTTACTTCATTGTTACGTACTTCCCATGGCTTGTACCTTCCAAAACTTCATGGGATGTCTTCGATACTCCATTAATATGGTAAAGTACCTGGCATGCTCATGCTCTGAAAGTGCGAGGTATAATAGCTATCATAACCACTGTGATGACAAATGAAATTTCAATTATGGACACCATCTGACTATACATAACTGTCTACAAGCCTCTACTGGAAACATAACATAACGTGACCAGGACAGGGCCCCGCCATACCCATAAACATATGCGTAGACATATTTATATGTACATAAGACCATGCTGACTCCTGGTATCTCCGAAACAAATGGAGTGCCTTAACTTCATCCGCTGAGCTGACATCCTAATATATGGATTACCAACCTGTACCTGTAGACCTGCGGGCATGGAACGCAGCCCCCGAGCAATAGGGGAGTCAGTACGAATAATGTACCGAGTATGTAAGGCATGAAATAGCATATACACAAGAATCATAAAAGAAGTCTATGACATAAGAGTCAATCTGTATATCTGAATGCATCTGTATGACTGTATATCTGAAACTATCTGTATAACTTTGTAAAGCTGAAAGTGCCTCTTAGGGCATATGATATGCATGCTCTCTATACAAATCATGTATATATATAGTTCATAGTTGTCATGACCCAACTAGAGGGCCATGACGGGTACCCGGAGCTAGCCCACCGAGCACCACCCTTCAGACTTATCATCAAACTCAACCTGAACATACACCATTCTCAACACAAGCTTATCATGAAATGATCTTCGAATATCTCTCAAAACATACATATACATTAGCCCACGAGGCTACAAAATGATAAACAGAGCATATACACCAAGAGATTACATAACATCTACTACCCACACATATGTATCTACGAGCCTCTAACTGGAGTACTGAAATCATAAGGACGGGACAGGACCCCGTCATGGCCCAAATATGTACACAAAAGAATATACCAATAAACGGCAACTATGGAATAAGGGAGTGCTCCTGTATATCTGTTGATAAAGTTCCTAAGCGTCCGTGCCGTCTCCCTATCTACCTGCGGGCATGAACGCAGCGTCCATAAAAGAAAGGACGTCAGTACGAACAATGTACTGACTATGTAAGGCATGTATAACAACATAATAAAGTAATAAGAGACCATAAGATGAAGGAGTAACCTATAACTGATTACCTCTTAAGGCGGAGTCATGCATGCTAACTTTTATAGTAAAACAACATCATATCATATATATACACACATAAACTTCCCGACCATATAGGTATGGTGTGATCATCATTAGCCCGCATCCGGGCCTCCTGCGTCCGGGGTAACCATCTCATGCCGCCCACTAGTGGTGTCTGCCCGACCAATTAGGCATGGTGTAATTATCATCATAGCCGCCCACTACGCCAATCGTAGTGGTGTCTGCCCGGCCAAGTAGGCACGGTGTGATCATACATAAAAATAACATAAAGCATGCATGGGAGCCCAAGTGAAAGCTACAACTCTATCGGAGTGACGTAAGGTCGGTAACCTCCGATTATATTATGGATCAAACATCATCGCTATGTTACACCCCGTATCTTCGAAGAGCACTGATCAAATTTGAAACGTAAGTACGTTGAGTTAGGGTTAAGTAAAACCACTTTGGAATATAAGGAGCAAACATTATTAAGTACATTTAATGAGTGAAGAATGTATATAAGGTATACCGGAAGGTTTTATAAGGAAATGAGTGGAAGAAATGAAGTAGTACGACTTTGGAGAAAGGATGGGCAATGTTTTGTGTAAAAATTCTGGTCCAACTTGGGGGGATCTCTTTGAATATGAAGTGTTTTGAGGTGAAACAAAACCGCTCATCGATCAGGACATCGCAGTAGAGAATTATGGATGTTACAAGTTCAGCCGACAGAGTTATAAACGCGTGCTACAAGACCGATCGCTACAAGATCGCTACGCAAAATTGCTGGCTGATCCCGACCCGAATTTGACCCTATATAAAGGGTAAAACCCCTTTTATTCACCAGATTTGCCCAGAAAATTTCTAGAAATTGAAGAGAGAAGAGAGAGAGAGGAGATCACAAAGTAAGCAATTTTCAAGCGACGGAGTATTAATCGGCTCTGATAAACGCATGGATGTGATTCTAGTATGATTTTGCGGTGGATTCAGGGTAGATATTGAAGATATCGCTGTTTTAACAAGAATAAGGTATGAATATCCTATAATTAATGTTAATTCTGGTTTATTTACGGAGATAAAGTCGTTAAATAATTGTATAGCGAGTTGGTTGGTTGTGGAAATTGGAAAACATCGTGTGGGATGTTTTGTGGTACAGATTGGTGTTGGAAATGATGTTATTGTTGTTGTTGTTGTTGTTGTTGTTGGTTGCTGAATTATAATTTCGGGCTAGGCATATAAACAGGGGAGGTGTTGCCCGATTTTCGAAACAGATATAAAATAGTTTGACTTGAGAGCTTAGTACAAATCTACTACGATGAGTCTAACGATTGTGTGAATCCTCTTAAATGTAGACTTGTGAGCTCGGACGAATAAGTGTAGATAATCGGAGTAACCGAAAGGTATGTTAAGGCTCGTCCCTTTCTTTCAAAGGCATGATTTGTACGTTATGATTTTATAAATGTTTCCATATCTTCCTTGTTATCAAAAGTTAAAAGTCTATGATTCCAAGGCATGATTCCTTTCCCGACAACCCGTAAATGTTTTTCCAAAATGTCTGTATTTTTCCAAAACAAAGGTTTATGATTTTGTAAGCTCTTATGACAACAAGGATGGACATGTTTTTATCATGATGACAATGATGCCAAAGATGAGAATATTTTTCTATGGTGACTATGATGAGAATGATTTCATGTTTAAAGGTTCCAAGTTATGATTTCAATGACGATATAAGAATGTTGAGCTATTTCTTGATTTCTCAATTTTATTCATGGATGATGACTATTTTTTTAAAAGATTCCAAAGTATATGAATTGACGCCTTATGAGATTTATGATCTTATTCTATGTTTTCTCTCAATGTTATTCTTTATTGATAATCTCACCTTCTAATAATTGTTCCTTCAAGGTGAGACAAAACGATGATCATTCCATAAAATAATCGGAGGTTACCGACTTTACGTCACTCCGATAGAGCTATAACTTTCCTTGGGCTCTCCTGCATGCTGCTTATATGATATATGTATATGATATATGTATATGTAAATGGGTAATATGGGAAAAAGGGCCAGGAGCGTTATATACGCGTAACCACCGATCGTTGGTATAATATGATATCATCCCGACGCGGGATGCCCGACGTGGGACATATGTGGTTAAATGGATCGGAGCCGACGCCTCAGCAATATGATATGTTCTATTTTCTATATATATGAACAAGAAATGTTTTTCAAAAGAAAGCTAGCATGCATGGCATCCGCCCTAAGAGGCACTCACATGTACAGGTTATTCTTTTATCTCACGATATGCTCTATATTTCCATTATGTTATTGTTCATACTTTACATCCCTTATTATGTTACTATTCATGCCTTACATACTCGGTACATTACTCGTACTGACGTCCCTTCTTGTGGACGCTGCGTTCATGCCCGGCAGATCGGGTAGCCGGGCCGGACGATTCACGCATGAGGGACCTCCCAGCAGCAGTCGGTACGCTCCATTGATCCGAGCTTCGCTCCTTTTGGTACGCTATTCGGTTATGTACATATATGGGTACGGCGTGGCCTTATCCGTCATTTCTAATTTGTACTCCATAGAGGTCTGTAGACAGTGATATGTAGTCGCGATATTATGCAGCCTCGTCGGCGTGTATTTTGTTGTACAGTATATATATGTGGTGGCAAATCGGCTCACACTGTTATTCTCAGTGTTTATGTTTATATGTATGCGTTGGCCGTGAGTTCCCGGTACGGTGTCTTTTATGTTGATTGTTCAGGAGGCAGTACAGCTCAGCTACAGATTGTGTATGGGCCCAAGATAGTCAGTGAGAAGTAAATGCAAGCATAGGAGTGCTTGGCCAGTAATGGTTGGGTACTTGTCACGGCTCATCGGTTTTGGTTGTGACACGCTAGGTCTCACCTTGAAGGAACTAGTATCATGAGGTGAGATGGCCAACAATGAATAACATCAAGGAAATTTTGAAATAAGATCATTAAGCTCACAATAGCATTAATTCATAAGCTTTGGAATCTCTAGTAGTAAAATCATCATCATCTTTATTATCATAGAACACATCTTATCTCTTTCTCATAAGAAGCTCTTAAGAACCTTTAACTTTCATCTTTTGGGGTGTAAGAAGGTCATGGAAACATAGAGAGGAAATCACAATTTAGGATTCATGCCTTTGAAGGAAAGGGACTAGCCTTACATACCTTTTACGTCTCCTTAACGACTAAACGTTCTCCTTCAAAGCTCACAACTCTACATTCAAGAGAATTCATACTAAATTAGATCATTTAAAACATGCTTAAGTATAAACTAAAGCGACTAAGAGCTAACGAAAATTGGGCAGTATTTCCTTTGTTTCAACAACTTTCTCAATATAATACACTACTCCCAAACATCAATAGCAACACCCACAATACCATAATCAATAGACTTTTTCTGAGTTAAGCATTGTTTAATTATCAAAACTCCCTTTCAAAGTCATCCACATCAATAACTACAACACAACACCATATTCATCTACATATAATACTTTCTCAGCATCATTAGTGTCATTCACAACAAGACTATACTCATAGTATACTAAGAATCATGACTCAAGTTAACTTACTACTCAAAATACCCTTAAATCCATACTTGAGCTTCATATTCTCCTTTCTTCCCATCATTCAAGTCATTCAACAACTAAGTACTCTTAATAACATGAAATAGATGTAAAAATCACCTTTGATCATGTGAGGATGAACTTTGGATGAATAGACTTCACTTGAGAAAAACCCCAACTTCAATACCAAAGGAATTTTTGTTTTCTATAAACCCTATTGAGCCTCTTAACACTTGATTCTCTTGATTCTTGGTGTTAATCTTTGATTTCCCTTGGATTTGTGTTAATATGGTGTGTGGAATATTCTAGAGCTCTCAAGAGGTGTGGAGAATGTGGGAAATGAAAAATAAGAACTTGGGTCATATATTTATAATTATGAAAATCTGACCCGACATGATTTATACGGACACTTATATGGTCCGTATAATTTTATACGGTCCGTATAAGTGACCGTATAATTCCACCAGAGACTGATCCATTATGTGATTGTTATACAGACCCTTATACGGACCGTATAAAGTTATACAGACCGTATAAGTGGTCGTATAACTCACTTTTTCCCGAACTTGTTCTCATCGATTCGTTTGATCTCAAACCCTTATGGAACCTTCTTAACACTTGTTTAATACTTCATTAACCATCCAAGGAACCTTATAGCTTCTCCTCGAGACATTACTAAATAATTATTAACTTGATAATCGCTAAATCTTCCCAAGCACAACTTATACTTCACTTCCTTCGACGAACTTAGTTTCACCGATTCATATCACTTCAAAAATCTTGTAGTATACACCTTTAAGCTACCAAATACACTCCTTAAGGTCGTATGGACTTCATGTTCACCTTAAGCTTGTGTTAGTCTATTCACAACATAACAATATGAAATATCCAAGGTGTAACAATAGTGCTGAGGAACATTTAGCCCGATCCATATCTCATATCCCCTCGGCCTCTCTACAGCCATCATCAATATCATCATCACTGTGCACCAGCTGATCAGATGGTAATGCGTATATAACGCCCATCCCTTTCCCTCATACCCCATATACATATAATATACGCGTATATAACGCCTTCTGGTCATGGGTCAATGTGCATATATATAAATATATGCAATGCATAAGTAAAATGAGAAAATAGAACTCTCGGAGTGACATAAGGTCGTAGTACCTCCGATAGACATCTTTTGAGCTAACATCATCAAATATATGTAATCTCAAGACCTATGAACAGAAGGAACAAGCATAACAAGGGGTATAGGATCATCAAAGACTGAGGTACTCCTAGTGCTTCTAAGAGTAGAGTAATATAGAAGCTCATTTACACGTTTGTTCGTTCATATCATAAGATCATGCTAAAATGAAAGAAAGGACAGCCTTAACATACCTTGGATTCTACCTAATGTCCAATGCTTACTTCCCAAGCTTGTAACACTACAACCAAGATAAGATGAATTACAATTAGGCCATATACATTCCTTACTAGCCATTTCAAGTACGTATGAAATTTAACGAAACTCGGGCAGCATTTCCCCTATAATTCTTACTCCAATCCAACTCCCAAATGGCGCACAACATACAAAACATCATAAACAACAACAATAACAATATATAGCAACATAAACAAGTAGAAATCTCTCTAAAATTCTAATCGAAACAGCCTTCCAGGCAGCCACACAAAAACAAACTAGTTTAGGCCCTTCATATCATGTTTTCCATCACTTTAAACTAAGGAATTCCTTCAGAAACAACTTATGTCAATACTTGCATATCAAAATATAATCAAATCCATGCCAAAACATCTCCCAAAATAGCCCCTAATCTTAGTTTAACTCAATTAACTTACCGTTTCCATAGCTATATTTTCTTCACTTTAAATCACTAAAACTCTTGGTAATCAACTTAATAGCAAAGATAAGAATCGTATACATACCTTAAAGGGACTGGAATTCCAAGAACCAGGCTCCAAATCCAACTCTTAAGCTCAACAACTTCAATAAAACCCTAGGAACAACTTTCCCTTCGCTAGCTCGGGTTTTTGGGGCTCGCATCTTACCTGGATAATAAAGAAAGGTTGGGAGAGAATTGAGGAGTATTAGGGAGAGTTTAGGGTCTATGGGTATGAGTTGAAATGAGAAAAATCATGAAATAGATGAACATATAGCCTCAGCACCGCCTGAAAATTGACGAGCCGTCGATGTACAATGATGTAATCGTCAACACTTCGATGGTCCGTACCTTCCACCGTCGATGTGAAAATGCAATTCTGCCAGTGGCATTGGAAAGTAGACTCACTGAACTTATGAATGCATAGGTTATCGGTTCAATAAATCCTCATATTGTAGGAGATATGACCCTCACAAGTGGACCCAAAAATTCTGTTCGGAATTCTGCCAAATTTTCCTAAAGTCTCAACAAACATAAATTCGTCGATTCGCTTAACATCCAACCTTCCCGATACTTACTAAACATGATGCCAAGCTCTCATGTATGAAGAATGAGCATGTATAATCCCTTGTGACCTTGACGACAACCTCGCCTTTTAAATCTTCATCAACTAACTCACGACAAAACTTTACGTATTAAAGTACAGGGTGTAACAAACAGCCTAGCATACTTGAGGCCGAGGGGAGAGAGTTAGCCCGAGAGTACATAAGCTAGCTAGTTAGGAGTTCATTGTTGGACTCAGGTAATGGTAGATTTTTCATTGTAATACAACAACATCATCCGTAGTAACCAAATGTAAAGAAACGACAGTATGAATATCCTATTCTTTTGCAACTTTAAGAGAAGGTCCAACAGAATAAGGTAGCAGCCTTCAAAGTGGAAGGCAATGGAGTCTTGAGATATCAAAGCTGATTATGTGGTTTAGGTGCAGGGGAACTACAACATCAGATTATGATAGAGATACATCACTCTTATTATTCTATTCATCCAGCGTCAACCAAGATGTACCATAGCATCAAGGAAATAAGTCTTGTGGATAGTCTTCAGATGATCGATTTTGGTGTATAGCCTACTTAAGATGAATTATATGGCTGGTGTGATTGGTAAAGGGATATAGATTACAAGGGAGATCAATCATGTAGTTAGATTCTATTGAGGCTTAGTGATACATTTCAAAGTCTGGCAAATGAATTCTAGATAGTTACATAAGGTAAATCGTATCGACGACGTTAGGTAATCATTATAGACCTATAGTTCTCAACTTAAGGTAAAAAGTGTCGGTGGCATTCATATATCATTATTGGGTGGTAGAACATGCCTTCAGATGAATCTTATCGACATAGACGAACACACTCTTTCACGAAGGAAAGATGAATGTCAGAGGACTAGAGTATAAGTTGGAGGGTACCAAATAAGGATACTAGGATAGTACGTGCAAGAGTATCATATGTGAAGATTGACAGGCCACGAAGTGTGGCTAAAGGGGTTATAGGTAATAAATGGTCACATCTTAGTACAAACTTTCATCCACAGACAGACGGCCAAACGGAACGTACGATTCTAACGCTCGAGGGTATGTTACGGGCATGAGTCTATATATAATAACAACTATCATTCCAGTAGCAGAATGGCTCCCTAGGGAGCCTTGTACTGGTGGAAGTATAAAATCCCTTACGGATATAATATAGTCAGTTATTATCTATGGCCTGATGTAGATAGGGTTGTTATGAGATTGTGTGAGCACGAGATATGAGCATCATGGACGGTCATGGATGGACACATAAGCGCATAATATGTATTGGTTATGAATGGTCAGGAGCGCACATAGGTCTCGATTTTATGAGTCTCATGGATACACCATTGCGAGGTACCATTTATATATTTCAATTTAGCTTCCTGGCATGTGACCTAATTTAGGATCTATAATCCGAACATAATTATTTGAAAAAAAAAAGAATTGAATATATCCCCTTTATATATAGGGTATTTAGGTCCGGATTTATGATATTCGGGTATAATTAGTTCCTTATATATATATATATAAGGATAGTAGTTTTCTAGAAAAAGATGGAAAGTTTATTTATTTGTTTTATTGATCTAAGTTCTATTCATGCTTTACTCCCACATGGACCGGGTTAATCCGCTTAATACGTTTTTAGAATACCCTTACCTAAATTTTTATAAATTAGGCGTAGCTTGGACTGTTTTGACCCTTTTAAGAAAGAACTCTTCATCTTTTGCGCAACTGATTTTAAAATGGGAAAACGAATTATGTTTGTGGCCAAAAATCTTGTATATGTTCCCTTTACAAAATATACTTGCTATTTTTTTTTATTTTTTTTTACAAAAGGCCTCAGATTTAGTTCCAAAAAAAATTGAGACTTGGACTTTAAAATCCATTTCGTTTTTGGGCTTTAGGATACTTTATTGAATTTCATTAAAACATGGGCACTAGTCCAGAAAAACCTTTTAATTCATGGGTTCATTGCTTAGAAAAATTAAATGGGTTTTGACCCAAAGAAATGTTTTTATTTATTTAAAGAAACAACCCGTGTGGGCCTTGGCCCAAATATACCTCGTTTGTCCACTTACATTATAGGCCCTAGTCTCCTTTTATTAACCTCAAATTTTATGTAGAAAAACCAAACCGAATTTCCTAGCCCAAATGGTGACTTTATACAAATTCTTATTATTATTATTATTATTTTTAAAAGACCAAACTGAAATGGGTTTTGGCCCAAAAACATTGCGTTTTTATTGACTCATGACAAGAAAAGAGACATATTTTAACAGTTTTTTGAAAAATAAAAAGAAAATTTTCATCTAATGTATTTATCTACTTAATTTTGCTCTACACGTTATACCATCTTTATTTAAAAATAGACCACTTTGGCACCCCGCTTATTAAGAAAAAAAGTAGTTTGTTTTCCATTTTTTATCTCAAAAATCAGTATGCATTATTTCCAGATTTTTTCGAAAAAAGGTTTGGGTGCTAAAGTCAATCTAAACGACATAGGTACCATTTGCCTAAGATGCCTAATTCACAATATAATGGTTCCAATAATGTTTGTGGGTTTTACAAGTAACGAATACAATGCAATGAAGCACAATAGGAAAATATAATGAAGTAAAGTGAAATGGGGTGTACCAAACCCCAACTATTTTCATCCATGGTTGGGCTTTCATGTCATTTTTACTCATGACTGGGCCTTCAATGTATTATCTTCCCTTTCTTCTTTTTGGACTCAAAGACACTGGAAAGAATTTTCCCTATTGGGCTTTTAGCCCAATCGGGTGGCTGGACTTCATCCTAAGTGGCCATGCAGTGGAGAGGGGGAAAAAAAAGACCCCGGTTAGTTTATATTTTACTGTTCCTATCATTCACATGATATATGCACATAATATACACAACACACTACTGTTTACAAGTCCCATTCTATACATAAATATACACATATATAAGCAACATATCATATTTATTCACAAGCTCATGTGAGGGGCATATGTGTGTTCCATGTCCTCAAACTCAAATCCCAAACTAGGTGGTGGAAGGCTAAGTCATCCCCCCCCCCCCCATTCCTAATGCCGCACAAGTTCCAAGAGGTTTCATGAACCTCCAGCATGGCTGGTCACCAGGAAAGGGTTCAAACTAGACCCTCCTTTACCTAAACTGCCTCTCAACCAACAACCATGGAAGACACAGATCCACATACACACACACATGGCTCAGAATAAATAGGATAGGCCCAATATACATGTGTATGAAATAATTATCAGCCAACAAGAATAGATGAGACAAGTAGAGAAGAGATAAAATGACTTGAGCATGAAAATGAAAGCAATCTGTATAGGCACAAGTGTGGCACAGACTAAACTTAAACCAAATAATCACAACGGACAAATACATGGAAACAATACAATTCGGACAATATTGAATCAAGCAGATATGGTAAAGTATAGAGACACACAAGGATAAGGAAAAACCATCCTCTAAGTATAGTACAATCACAACAGGTTTGGTATGCATAAAGTATATGTAGAACTATCTAATTATAACCCTCAGATGAGCTATCACGACCCAAACCCATGGACCATGACGAGTGCCCGATCACTGCTGACCAAGCACCCCTAAACTCGTACTTGCCATATGCTGAATAACCTGGTGGCCCATTTCTAACTCATATATGAGCGATAGCATCTGCTGCAAAATTTATGCAATAAACTCTGTCTCGAAAAACTCATAATTTATACATGTGGACATGTATATATAGGCATACGTGCAACGAATGACAACACAGTAGGGCATGGCCACTACATACGCTGTACGGAAAAATAGGAGACCATAAAACTACATGATATTCCCACTATATACAACTATCTACAGACCTCTATAGAGTCTAGCTATAGAAAGGACAGGACAAGGCCCTATCATACCCACATCTGTACACATTATAAATAGCATACCAAAAGCTATAGCTCAGGATCAAGTGGAGCGCACTGACTACGGCTGAGGAGATCCTACTGGTCTGGCTCATCCGAATGACTACCTGAACCTGCGGGCATGAACGCAGCGTCCACAAGAAAGGACGTCAGTACAAACAGTGTACTGAGTATGTAAGGCATGAATAACAACATAATGAAAGTGTGAAGATAATGTAATATAAAAGATATCAGCTTGTGACTTTGAATGCCTTTTTAAGGCGGATGTCGTGCATGCTTAGCTGTTAAAAAAAAAAACTTTTCCATATATACATATATAGTATCTTGTCCGGCCGTTAAGGTGCAGTAATATATATATAGCATCTTGTTTGGCCGTTAAGGGGTGGTGAAATATATATAGTGTCTTGTCCAGCCATTAAGGCGCGGTAATATATGTATAGTATCTTGTCCGGCCATTAAGGCGCGGTCTTGTTCGGCCATTAAGGCGCGGTCTTGTCCGGCCATTAAGGTGTGGTAATATATGTATAGTATCTTGTTCGGCCATTAAGGCGCGGTGTGAAAGAAAATACTTACATATATATAAAGCATGCATGAAAGCCAAATAAAAGCTACAACTCTATCGGAGTGACGTAAGGTCGGTAACCTCCGATTTATATTATGGAATAATCATCATCGCTCTATATCACCTTGAAGGAACAATTATTATAAGGTGAGATTAACAACAATGAATAAAATTGAGAAAATCATGAAATAACTCAACATTCTCATAATAACATTGAAACCATAAACTTGGAACCTTTAAACATAAAATCATCTTTATCATAGTAGTCATCATAGAAACATTCTCATCTTTAACATCATGAGAAGCTTTAAGAATCATGACCTTCTAGCTTTTGAAAACAAGGAGGTTATGGAAACATTTATGGAATCATAACATAGGAATCATGCCTTTGAAAGAAAGGGACGAGCCTTAACATACCTTATGGTCTCTTTAACTACTCAACGTTTATCCTTCCAAGCTCGTAAATCTACATGTAAACCATTCATACTATTGTTAGGCTCATTGTCACATGCTTATCTTAAGCCTTCAATTTAAATTCATTTAGAATCTGCCGAAATTCAGGCAGCATCTCCCCTGTTTATATGCTTAGCCCGAAATCACAATCCAATAACCAACAAAAACTACAACAATACCAACATCACAACAACATTATCAACACCAATATGCTCCATGAAACATCCCACATGATGTTTCTTTAGTCTAATAATCGATTTATTAATTATATGACATTCCAACAGTTTTACTCTAGGAAGTTAATCCCAATTCGCAACAACAATACCCACATCATTATCAATGTCAGATACATATGGAAGTAGCACCATAATTATTTTTATAACTCCATAAACTCCATTCCATATCACAATTATATTCTAACTTCAAACCATAATATCTTCCATCTTTCTACACTAAAGCCTTCCAAAACAATAAATGAAGTATAGGGTCTTACCTTAGGATGGAGAATACACAAAATTCAAGCGTAGTCTATGCCCACAAGATCAATACATTTTCAAGAACCATGAGTTAGTTCCCTTGACATACCTTTCTAAATCTTCAAATAAGATCCTTAATTAATTTGGTTATGGAAACTTTGTTTGGAGCTCTTGCAAGTTCATATTCTTTTTCTTGAACTTTGGTGAGCTTCTTCATCTGATTTTTGGTGAAAAAAATGGGGTTTTTCCCCTTTTATAAGGTTCTAAATTCGGGTCGGGTCACTATAGCAAGCCGGTTACTTAAGCAGTTACTGTAGCATGCGTTTCTGCTCTGTTAGCCTAACTTGTAACATCCATAATTCTCTACTCTGATGTCATATCGATGAGAGGTTTGTTGCGTTGGAAACTAGACTCGACGAACTTCATTTTAGGATTTTGAAACACCTTAAAACTCCTAATATACTAGGAGATATACCCCTCCAAAATTGACTAAAAATCTGCCTAAAATCCTGCCAACTTTTTGCCAAATTTTCGTCAAACTTATTTTGTTCGATATGCTTGATCCCGGAATCTTCCGAAACTGTCCATACATGATATTTATCATTAATCATACTTGATAATGATCATGTCCTCTGGTTCGAAGATTGTCCTTCCCCGTTACGACTTACAAGATCATAATTCATCCTTTACTTAAATAATATACTTAATAATGCTTCATTCCTTACAATCCAAAGTTATTTTACCTAGCCATAGCTCGACATACTTACATTCAAATTTAACAGTGCTTCTCTGAGGTACGGGGTGTAACATGAGCCTAGACATTTTATGGACAATTCAAATGAAGATTTCTTGCCATTTTTTAGAGATTATGTTCCAAAGTCTAAATGATTCCTCTAGGGAAGACAAAGAATAAAAACAGAGGATCCAAACTATAATCTTAACAGGTATGGTATAACAAAACCAAGTAGGTGAAAATCAGAGTTCTTTTAAAATGGAACAACCCTTTATTGGTATTATACTATATTACTTCTCACAGAACCCAATTCAAGACACAAGCAATAATGAAAACCAAACTAGGATCATTTGTAGAAACAACTGCCAAGAGACCTTTAAGTCATCATGATCCCATATAGAATATACAAATCTCAGGTACAATAATTACACCTTAACACATAACTTAGGCAAGTAGAAGGGTCAAGGTCCCAGGAAGGCACATAAATTTCACATTTTTTGAGTTCGAGTTTAGAATTTTCCTAACCTTTACTCTTGATTCTATCTCATTTTGTAAAAGACTAAATTAGTTTTAAAGGGATGCACCTAATTTAGGTATGGCCTTATTCTTAATCTTCATTTTTCCAAAAGATTGAGACAAGTATCACATATCTTTGACTAACTTTATATGTTGCACAAAAGGAGGAAAACAATTCATTCAAACATAACAGATTAGGTTTAACTTCATCTGTTAATTAGACTTTGGACTAATGGATTCACAAGGCATTAAAAAGAAGATGGAAAGGAAGCATGACTTATTATCCAAGGTATCACAAAGAAAAGGGTCAAATATAGCCCCCATCAGCCTACATTACTATCTTGAACAAATGCAGACCATTGACCTTCTTTATTTTTTGAGATATTATTATGTATTACTATCACTTAGGATACAAGAAGAGAATAGATCACCTTTCAAAACACAAGTTGAACCCATATCAATGCATACAGAATCCATATAGGGACCTAAATCATGTCCTAACTTAACTAAATGTTGAAGAGTCTGTCATATATTATCATATCGTCTCCATAAAATTCTTTTACCTTATTGTCCAGAAAAGAAATGTTCTCTTTTGAAAACAACTTTTTCCTTTTCTAGTTTTATCACAATTTTCAAATCATTGTAAATCATCCAACTATCCAAACATTTCTTAAGACACATTTAAACAAATACAACAAAGTCAAGCTAATTAGTTCTAGTGTCAATTAACAAGTGTACAAGAAAGTTTCATCTTTTAGGATTTAATGAACTTAACAGAATGACAAGAAAACACCAAAAGTGCAAAGGTAGGAGGTTATACCCCCATAGGCTTGAGAGGGATGCCATGACAATCTTTTATTTGGGAGAAAAGATACTATGGGTCAAGCAATGCTTGACCCTTTCTCAATCCTCTCCTAAGATGTCTTTAAAAGACCTTCCTACCTAGCCAAGTGGTTTTCAACCTCAACCCCTACACTTATGATCTTTTATTATCCTTTATCACATACCAAATGAGACGGACAAAGTTTACGGATCAAAGACAAATGTTTTTTCTCTTAAGTTCTCAATATCGTTTTTCTTCTTTTCTATTCCTTCATACTCTTCTTTTACTTAGACTAGCATCATAAGGTTTTTCTTTCTATCTGTTTCCATCTTTAAGCCTAGGGAGCTTGAAAACAAGGGGTTATTATTATTACATCAACCACTTATACACAGAGGAAATCAAAGAAAGAATTCATGTCTCAAGGCAAAATCTTAGTCCCTAAACTGTTTAGGACTTGGACAAATCAAAATCAAGCTGTTTCCTTTCATTCTTCTTTTAACACTAAAACTCATAAAATTTGAACACTTATGATCACTTACCAAATTAAGACCCATACATGGATGAAAAGCAACACTGATGCAAGAGTATAACATATCAGTCCATTTTTTCATCCTAAATTTACTTCATCCTTTAAGTAAAATTACTAATAGGGCAGGGCCAACAAGAAGAAATCACAAATAAGAGAACAAACCTCTCTCTTATACACCATTTCATTTTATTTTTATTCCTTTTTTTTCAGTTTTAACATGATCATGACTAAGTTGCAGGTTGACAACCAACCTATTAGCCAGTTGTCAACTTGATTAACTCTAATTAGTCTTTAAATGAGGACTTAATCCTATAGTTCCTACAGTTAATCACTTCTTTCCATTTTTTTCTTTCCCCCTTTTATCAAACTCTGCACATTTAGGAGTAGACTATTCTCAGGTGAAGGAC
The DNA here is from genome assembly GCF_029784015.1 of Lycium ferocissimum. Classification (NCBI taxonomy): domain Eukaryota; kingdom Viridiplantae; phylum Streptophyta; class Magnoliopsida; order Solanales; family Solanaceae; genus Lycium; species Lycium ferocissimum. The sequence goes on from NW_026725825.1 coordinate 28,576, forward strand.
TTGTGACATAAGCCAACAGAACAAGTTATGAACACCATGTGTATAAGCAACAAATTTAGTCAAGAAAACCAGCCTTGAGCAAACCAAAAAGGGAAATAGAATTCACACTCAAATGCCTTAATCATAATGGTTCTAGGATTTGCTATAAGTCATGGACAATTAGAACACATTTGCCACAAATCACAGGTGATTACACATAGTCTAGCCTACATTAGATGATAACACAACCATAGATACTACCATGAACAATCTACCAATCTATAAGCTTAAAATATGAAACTGATACTCCTTTGTTTTAGTATTAATTGAAAAACAAACATACAATTGATTGGTCTTGTCTTACTCTATTCGAGGTGAGCAAGATCATTTAAGAGGAAAAGAAAGAAGAAATAAGGTAATATACTGTTATATGTTCAGAGGTTCAGCAAACAGGTTTAAATTCTACCTAAGTGTTCATTTACTTATTTATTTATTTATTTTAAAAAGGAAACACATCAGGAGTTATATCCAAACCATCTTGTAAGGTTCAAACAACCACAGTTAAGACCTTTGACAAAAAAGACGTCACTTCAAAATAGGGCAATTTCATGACCGATTAAAAATATGGACTTAACTATAATCACAAGCACACACTACAAGCAAATCATCCACATTCATTCATCTATATCAACACATAGATTGTCTCATCTTTTTTTTTTTTTTTAAATAAGTTGAACTTTGTTATGTTGACTCTACTTAGGATCATAATCAATAAACTAACAAAGCATTCAAGAAAAGAAGGAGAAAGGAAAGGGATCAAAAGTATTTCACACACACTTCTTTATAGTGAACATAGAACCTTAAGACCATATGAACAAACAAAACCAATAAGTGATTCTTAAATGAACTTCACAATAACACTTACATCAATTCCTATTATGTTTGTATTAAATAAAGCACACATTAAGCATAGAACCAAATAAGGCATACTTAGCATATAAGCACCATCATACATATACACATAATTAACTTACAAACATACTTAAACTAGGCATAATACTAAATAACAAAATGAAATGAATTAAATTAAGGTTTACCTTTTAAATGCGCAGCCAAGAAAAGAATGGATTTGGGAGCCTCTGTGCTTCCAAAATCTAGGCACACACACACACACACACACAAAAAAAAAAAAAAAAAAAAAAAATGAAGTAAGGACCAAATATTTTAACTAACAAACCCCAACTATTCAGTTTAGGTTTTAAAATTCTTTTTTACTAAGAAGTTTTTTTTTTTTTTCGAAAAATCTGAGTTTTTCAACTTCTTTTATTATCAAATTTCTTTATATTTTTTTGCTATTTTTCTCACCTTCCAAACTTTTTCTTGTACGAGGGTTGGGGTTCTATAAATAGAACCCCAAAAGTTCAACTGAAACCAAACAAATGATGTGGTACAAAAACCTTTTTCAATCAAACCAAATAGCCAACAAATCAATGACCCGGATCCTAAAGTAAGCCAACATACATACGTTTGACCATTTTTGGGTCGAGAAGGAACATGAACCAATAACAAAATACCAAGCAAAATAAACTTTAAAGTAAAAGATAACAATGATTTTGACTAAAAATTTGAAAAAGAGTAAAGAGAGAGAGAGAGAGAGAGACAAAAGAAATCGTGGAACCAAGTGCATATTTGATATTTCACCACAAAGGGTACAAATTGTGCATGAGCACACGCCTATAAAAATGCCATTTTGGCATGAGAGAGGGGGAAAAGCATATGGCTATCTAGGGTTTTACGAGAAAGGAAAGAGAGGAGAGAGAGAGAGAGGGGGGGGGGGAATGAGAAAATGAAAATAAAGGTTGGGGGGGGGGGGGGTGGTATACAATCATTTTGATTTAAAAGGGTTGGGCCGGGGGGGGGGGTCGGACTCGGTGAATTTCCAAAATTTAGATTAAAAGGGCCTTAAGTTCATGTATACACCAAGTGTATACATATATATGTATACACATACCAAGTGTATACATTGGATATATCTAATTCCTAAAAACAAATAATAAGAAAGAAAATTAAATTTGGAGGAAATTTTAATTACGGGAAAAATTAGGCCGTAATTATTTTATTAAAATAATTTTAAAAAGTCGGCCAAGTCGTTAATGGGCCTAAAATGGCCTTAATTAATTAGCCTAGCATAATTATTTTAATTATGGCCTTTTTAATCAATTTTGGAAATTAAATTAAACCTATTATTTCAAATCAAATGTTAACGAAGTCGATTTTGCAAAACGATTCTAATTTCTTTAAATTGTGAACTGACTAAATTAATTATGGCCAAGGAAAAAACAAAGAAAAGAAATATATCTATATAAAAGGCTCAATTTTGCAATAATTATCACTTAATTAATTAATTAGCCTAATTAAAACATTTAAGGGCAATTATGCCTATTTTATAAAAATCAGAAGTTAAAAAGGTTAAATAGTTAATTACTTAAATTATTTAAATTATTCAAATTTTCAAAGATAAAATAAAAAGGAAAGAAGTATTTGCAAAATAATTTTAAATAATTAAATAAGAACTCTTCCTCTATCTCTCCTTTCTTTTTAATTAAATTTAACAGAAATATCATGAAAATGCTCATTAATCTCTAAATAAAATTTATGATGCATGAAAATCCTTTTTTGTTAATTTAAGGGAAAGAAATATTGATCTGGACAATTTATAAAAATCACTAAAGGCTTTTAAAAATGCTCAGCTCATTTATTTATTATCCGGGGATTCTGAGTGATTGAAATAAATTATGGGAGGTCAAAAATTAGGTGTCAACAACTGCCCCTTCGGTGTTCGGGGATGGCGGGGCCATCCCTGAGCAACGAAATTTGACTAACCCTAATTTTTGACTGACCCGGCTCATTTTACCCTTTATTTCCATGCAATTTTCACATATGTGGCCGGACCCTGGTCTCTGGGTTTCCTACATATCTCATGTCATATGAGAATTCAGGCCGCTTGTAGTTCGACTCAACTAAAGACCTTCAAGTGATCTGGAAGAAACTATCCGGGGATCCCAATATTGTGATTGGGTTTCTCCGGAAGACTGTTAGAATGTGACCGACTCTCGGGCTTGAGTTTGTCTACATATCAATGGTTCCTGGGAATCAGGTCACATGTAGTTCGACTTACTGGAGAAGAGTATATCCCTTATAGGGGAGTACCGTTAGACTTCCCGGTGTGTATCCGATCGGTCGCAGGTTTTAGTGAAAAAATAAAAACAAGACAAGTTGTGGCTGAGTCTGAGATTGGATGGCTTCCAAATCCTGGCCGGAGAGCTTGACTCTCATAGGCACCCTATCTTGACCGGCTGCGTAAGAAAAAGTTTCACGTTTGCTCCGCAATTTGTTTGGATCTGATTCAGCAATCGGCTCCTTTTTGGGTTGCTGTGCGCTCCTCTCCTGAACTTGACAATATGCAGATATTCTTGTGGAAATTTTAATGAATGGCCCTCTTGGCTTGTTTGTATGAATGGCCCTCTTGGTTGTTTGTATGAATGGCCCTCTTTGTTTGAATGAATGGCCCTCTTGGCTTGTTTGAATGAATGGCCCTCTTGGCTGTTTGTATGAATGGCCCTCTTGGCTTGTTTGAATGAATGGCCCTCTTGGTTGTTTGAATGAATGGCCCTCTTGGCTTGTTTGAATGAATGACCCTCTTGGTTTGTTTGAATGAATGGCCCTCTTGGCTTGTTTGTATGAATGGCCCTCTTGGCAAAATAAATGAATGGCCCTCTTGGCTTGTTTGTATGAATGGCCCTCTTGGATATTGTATGAATGGCCCTCTTAGCTGTTTGAATGAATGGCCCTCTCGGTTGTTTGTATGAATGGCCCTCTTGGCTTGTTTGAATGAATAGCCCTCTCGGTTGTTTGTATGAATGGCCCCCTAGATAAAATAATCGAATGGCTCTCTTGGCATGCAAATGACAATTATGGCCCTTATGGCTGGATAATCTTTCTTTCGTTCATTGCATTGGTTGTTGACCCTTATGGCCAGATATGCCCTTTGTGCTTGTCATGACCCTTTTGGTCGCATGTATCTTTATGCTCATCCATTGTGACCCTCTTGGTCTGATGCATCTTTGTCGTTCATTTGCTTAACTCTCGCGGTCAGCTGTCTCTTCAATACCCCTTTTCTCTGCTATGCCCTTTCTGTGTCTTTCTCCACCACTTGGGCTTTGTCATTCGCCTTTGCTTGTGAGTAAGCTTTGGTTGGTGGTATATCCGCCGTCCCGTAAAAAGGAAAACCTGCATCCATAGAAAAATTGTGAGTTTCCTAAGAAGCCGATTAGCGTTGTCGTCTTCCGGCCTGGTGTCTCCTCCCGATACTCCTTCGGACCCCCTTGGGCTTGGTATTTCGAGAGATGTTTCTGGGACGTAATTATGTTATATATATATTTTTTGAAAATTCAAAAATAAATTTTTTTAAAACGCATGTTATTTTTTTTTCTAAAAGAGTAAATGTTTGTTTCATTTTTATGTGTCATGACGTGTGTTTTCTTCGAACGAGGTCTTCCGGTTCTTCTCGGAGACATGGTTGCTAACTTTCGTATTGGTAGAATTTTTGAGATCTCAAAAATTCTGCCCCGGTTTCAGGGCTCGCTTTGGGTGTCCCTTGTGTTGTCTTGCTAGGCGGGAATTTTTGAGGTCCCCCTAAAAATTTCGCCTTGAGCCTGTATGGCTTTTACATTTGTGCCTTTCTTCGTTGATTTCTCGATAGGAATTTTTGAGGTCTCCTAAAAAAAATTGTGCCCCTGTAGGGTTGATATCCGGTTCTTCTTACTGAACCTTGCAAGCTTGATCTTGTTGACTTTTCCCGCTTCACTGCCTCTGAGGTTTCCTAGGGGTTTCTTGGTTTTTCTTTTATGACGACCGAGCTCGAGAGCGCCTACGTATCTTGTCGCAGTAGGAATTCAGGTCGAACGTAGTTCGGAATAAAGTAATTGAGTTTTGGTTTTACTAATAAAGCGACCGGGTCCAGTATGGACTGCCTACGTATCCCATCATGGGGAATTCAGGTCATTGCGTAGTTCATTACATAGATGATTTGTTTTTCTCCTATTCTAGTACGATTACAAGCAAAAGGTACGATTACAAGGAAATAGCAATGCGATTACAAGCAAATAGAATCCTAAATGTAGTATCTCTTGAGTGTGTCTACATTGATGGCCTTGGGCCACTCATGTCCGTCCATCTCGGCTAGGACTACGGCTCCTCCTGAGAGTACTTTCCTGACCATGTATGGTCCTTTCTAGTTCGGCGTGAATTTCCCTTTATATTCCTCTTGGTGAGGGAAGACTCATTTGAGCACGAGTTGTCCAATCTGAAAAAGTCAAGTTCTGACTTATTTGTTGAAGGCTCTAGACATCCTTTGTCTGTATAGTTGTCCGTGGCACATTGCCACCATTCTCTTTTCCTCTATCATGGCCAGTTCATAACGATTTCTAACCCATTCTGCATCTTTTAGCTCTGCCTCTTGGATGATCCTGAGTGAAGGGAATTCCACTTCCGCGGGTATGACCGCTTCTGTACCATAAACGAGGAGGTATGAGGTTGCCCTAGTGGAAGTTCTAGTCGTTGTTCTGTATCCTAATAGAGCATAAGGTAGCTTCTCGTGCCAATTCTTGTAGTTGTCAACCATTTTCCTCAAAATCCTTTTGATGTTCTTGTTGGTAGCCTCTACGGCTCCATTCATCTGTGGCCGATAGGCGGTAGAGTTCCTGTGAGTGATTTTGAATTGTTCACTGATGTCCTTCATCAAATGGCTGTTCAGATTGGCACCATTATCTGTGATGATGGATTCCGACACATCGAAACGACATATCAGATTGTTCTTGACGAAGTCGCCCACGACTTTCTTGGTCACTAATTTGTGGGAAGTTGCCTCTACCCATTTAGTGAAGTAGTCTATGGTGACTAAGATAAAGCGATGTCCGTTGGAAGCCGAAGGCTCAATGGGTCCTATGACATCCATTCCCCACGCCACGAAAGGCCTGGGGGAGCTCATTGCATGTAATTCTGTGGGTGGAACCTTGATCAGATCCCCGTGTATCTGACACTGATGGCACTTTTGCACGAATTTATAGGAGTCATGCTCCATGGTCATCCAATAATATCCTGTCCTCAGGATTTTCTTAGCAAGGATGAATCCATTCATGTGGGGTCCGCATGTCCCCGCGTGCACTTCTTTTAGCAATTTTGTGGCCTCTTCGGCATCCACGCATCTGAGCAACCCGAGATCAGGGGTCCTTTTGTATAGTACTTCCTTGTTCAAGAAGAAACCATTGGCCAATCTCCTGATGGTCTTCTTTTGATTTGCTGAACTCTCTGGGGGATACTCCCCTTTTTCCAGGTAGGCCTTAATGTCGGCGTACCATGGTTGGCCATCTGGCTCGGCCTCTACATGGTGAGCCACCTCTCTCTCTGTGTGATCTCTAATGGATTAATGTGGGTGCTTTCAGGATGTTGGATCATAGACGCTATCGTGGCCAATGCATCTGCGAACTCGTTCGAGCTCTCGGATATGTGAAGACACTCTTGAATCTTCCGCACAATCTTTGTGCCAGATTCACATATGGGAGTATCTTATCATTTTTGGTTGCCCAATTTCCTTTCACTTGATTGATGAGCAAATCGGAGTCCCCGATTACCAACAACTCCTGTATGTTCATGTCCAGCGCCATCCTGAGGCCTAGGATACATGCTTCGTATTTCGCCATGTTGTTGGTACATCTAAAGTTGAGTTTTTCGGGCATTGGATAGTGTTGCCCTATTTTCGATATCAACACCGCCCCAATGCCTGATCCTTTGTAATTGACTGCTCCATCGAAGAACAGTCTCCAGCCCGAATATGGTTCCACCACCTCTTCTTCCATGGCCATCACTTCCTCATCTGGGAAGAAAGTCCGTAATGGTTCCAATTCATCATCTACGGGACTTTCTGCCAGCAGGTCCGCTAGGGCTTGTCCTTTGATTGCCTTTTGCGCCACGTACACGATGTCGAATTTGCTCAGCAGCATTTTCCATTTAGCCAATTTTCCTATGGGCATCGGTTGCCAAAAAATATATCTTAGCGGATCCATTCTAGATATGAGGTGAGTGGTAAACACTGATAGGTAGTGCCTCAATTTTTGGGCAATCCAAGTCAAAGCACAACAGGTCTTCTCTACGAGCGTATACCGCGCTTCGCAAGAGGTGAACTTCTTACTCAAATAGTAGATGGCATGTTCCTTTTTGCCCTCTTCATCATGCTGGGCGAGCATGCACCCGAAAGCTTTCTCTGATACCGATAAATACAGAAACAGAGGACTCCCGGCACAGGTGGCACCAAGATGGGAGGATTGGAAAGGTATCTCTTGATCCTGTCGAATGCCTCTTGGCACTTCTCTGTCCAATTTGTGGGAGCGTCTTTCTTGAGCAACTTGAGGATTGGCTCTATAATCATAAGTTCTTGGGCTATGAATCAACCTTCATGAAATGTAGTTCAACCTTCCCTAGAAGCTCTTGATTTCTTTCTTTGTTTTGAGAGGTGGTAGCTCCTGAATTGATTTAATCTTAGTGGGGTCTAGCTCAATGCCCTTACGACTGACTATAAATCCCAAAAATGTACCTGCAGGCACTCCAAATACGCACTTTGTAGGGTTCTCCTTTAGATTGAATTTGCGAAGTCTGTCGAAGAACTTACGTAAATACACAATATGCTCTGAGCTTTCCCTTAATTTTATGATTACATCGTCCGTGTAGACCTCAATCTCTTGACTCATCATATCATGGAATAGGGTAGTCATAGCTCTCATGTATATGGCACCGGTATTTTTGAGGCCGAACGGCATTACCTTGTAGTGGTAGACTCCCCAAGGGGTGATGAAGGTTGTCTTTTCAGCATCTTCTTCGCTCATGAGTATCTGGTGGTACCCGGTGAAACAATCCACAAACGACTTTAGCTCATGCTTGGCACAGTTGTCTATCAGGATGTGGATGTTTGGAAGTGGAAAGTTGTCTTTTGGACTGGCCCGGTTGAGATCTCGGTACTTCGCACAGATTCAAATCTTTTCGTCTTTTTTTGGTACTGGCACTGTGTTGGCTACCTAGGTGGGGTAGGACGTCACTTCCACTATTCCAGACTCGATTTGCTTCTTCATTTCATCCTTTATCCTGATACTCAGGCCAGGCATAAATGTCCGGGTCAATTGCTTAACCGGAACGAAGCCTTCCTTAATAGGCAGTATGTGAGCTACAATTTAAGTGCTCAAACCTGGCATATCTGTGTATGACTAGGCGAAGACGTCCACATATTCCCTTAACAGAGCTACGAGCTCTTTTTTCTATGGAGCCTCCAAGTGAGCACTGATTCGTGTCTCCTTGACATCCTCTTCGTCACCGAGGTTGATTACCTCGGTTTCGTCCGTACTCGGCTTTTTCTTTTCTTCTAATTCTTCCAATTCTTCTACTAGTCCCTCTGGCATCATTGTTGATTCATCGTACTCCTCATATTCCTGTTGTCCGTTTTCCTCACTCATTTCACGACACGTCATGACATTTTCGGTTGTTTTATTATGGTTACTACTGAAAAGGCGAGGCAGAGTAAAGTTAGGTTTATTATTACTTGTTATGCATAGTTAGTTAGAAAAACCTTCATTATTATTATTATCTGATAAAGATAGCAGTTTTATGTAAATCGAGGCTTTTCATTAATTCAAGAACAATTGACTACAACTATGGTCCTGGTTCAGAACAACGTCGGACCATTTCCATTTTTAAACATTATGAAGTAATTTAGAAGGTGATCATTCGGGCCTCAGTCGATGTCACTATTTTTTAGCAAAAGGTTTTAAAGAAAATCCATCTCTCTACCGAGAAGCCAAGAGGGGGAGTGGACGTCCAATTGTTCAGGCACTCTCTCGGCCTTAGACTGCGTATGTTGGGTGTCTCCTGGTTTTCTTCAATGACCGCGTAGCATCCCTCTTCTTGGAATAGTGACTTGAGACTCCCATCCGTTTCTTCTTCGTTCAGCGTCGACATCTTTCTGGGGAATGACTGGTACAGACCCGGAATTGGACGAAACAAGTTCCTTGTTCTGGGCTCTCTTTTTATTGCCCTTGTGAGCTCGTCTTCGCTAGGAGTATACCCTAGACGAAAGTGGTAATTTTCTTTTGGGATTGGGACATGCTCTGTTATCTCTTCGAGGTCTCTTCGTAGACCTTTTCCTGTTTTGAAACCATTCTTCAGCATGGTGGAGGCAATCATTCTGTAGATTGCTGGCATAGGCTTATCAATCTCTTCCTCCACATGAGTGGCCCCAATATATTCCACTACATGAAAGTTTGGCAAGTGAGGGCTCCCTTTGATCATAGGGACGATGTTATAAGTATACTTCTGAATATCCTTCTCAGCCGCCACAATAATTTCCCGACCTTACCATTAAAATTTCGTGGCATAATGCAGAGTTGACGGGATTGCACCGGCGGAGTGTATCCAGGGTCTTCCCAAGAGCATATTGTAGTTGGCAGTGATTGCCATGACCTGGAACTCTACTTTGAAGGACGCAGGTCCGACCTGGATTTGCAGATCTATATTTCCAAGAAAGTCACTTAGAGATCCATCAAACCCTCTAACGTTCGCTCCATTTTGGCGAATCTTGCCTACGTCGCAGCCGAGCTCGGTTAATGTGGTGACAGGGCAAATATTGAGGCCTGATCCATTGTGCACCAGCACCCTTCCTATTGATTTACCATGGCATTCCACGGTGATGTTAAGGGCTCTGTTGTGGGCGGTTCCTTCTGCCGGCAAATCCTCTTTTGAGAAGCAGATTTTGTGTTCTCCGATGATATGGGCTACCAGTCCAGCCAAGTCTTCGCTACTTGTACCAGCTGGTACGTGTGCGTCGTCCAATACTCTCATGAGAGCTTGCCTGTGTGATGGGGAACTGGCTATCAATGACAACACCGATATTTGTGTTGGTGTTTTCTTCAAATGTTCAACAATGGAGTAATCTTTTGGCTGCATGCATCGCCAGAAATCCTCAGCTTCTCCTTCAGTTATTATCCTTTTTTGGGCATTTTCCTTTCTTGCAGCATTTTGAACTAACTCCTCAGGAGTGTAATATCTCCCTGAACGCGTCATGCCTTGGGCCATGGCTTCTTGTGTAGTGATTGGCTTTGCGGGAGAAATTTGTTGTGCCACCTGGGCTACCACCGGTGTTGGAGTTAAGGATTTGAATCTCGATGTCATTGTCGTGGCTCCCAGCTTTGGGACTAGAACCTTGAAATTCGGACGCTCTGAGAAGTGTGAGAGAGGCTACGTGTGTTCCGAGGATTCGGCTTGCGGGATTAATGCTTCGCAAGCTTCCCAGTCCTCATTCTTTTCAATCATGTGGACTCCGTTGTTTCCATGGTTAGGCAACGGGTTTGTGTTCACATTGGGAGCTGCGGTCTCCAAGACGATTTCCCTCTTGTCAATCAGATCTTGAATTTTATGCTTGAGATTTATACAGTCTTCGGTGCTATGCTCATTTGTTCCTAAATGATAGGCACAGGTCTGATCAGCCCAGTAAAATTTATTTCCCTGCTGTGCTGGTTTTGGTGGGACTTTCTGAATCAAGCCTGTAGCCAATAACCTTTCGAAGAGTCGAGCCTAGGCTCGAGGAGCATGGTAAATTCCCTTACCGGCCTCCTCTCGAAAGCAGGACGTGAAACATTGTATGTTGGGGGTGGCGGTTGATTTTGGTAGTTCTGGGGTGGTTGATATGCTTGTGGTGGGTTATTTGGGCGGTAATTTTATTGGGGTGGTGCTTGGTAAGTGGGAGCGGACACACGGACACTAGGCGGAGCCGTGTAAGCTGGTACAGTGGTGGTAAAGCTTGGTTGTGTGTAGTACACAGGTGTTGGATAATTTATGAGGGGTGTAGTTATGTGGGTGGATGGTGGTTCTTTTGGGCTTGGGTTTGGAATGTGGGATATGCTTGCCACGTCCTCTTTCTTCTTGCAGAAGACTCCCGCAGTAGCTTGGCCAAATGCTTTGTTGAAGACGCTAACTGTTTTCCTAGATTTGAGACTATCTTCTATAGCCTCTCTCATTTTGGCCAATTCAGCAAATGTTCTTCCAGCCATAGACAACATTCTGTCGTAGAAATCAGGCTCCTGAGACCTGATTAACACAGAGACTAGCTCTCCCTCACACATTGGTGGATGTACGCAGGCTGTCTTGGCCCTCCACCTACTGGCAAACTCTCAGTAGTTTTCCGTTGATTTTTGTTGGACCTTTTCAAGATAATAGCTGTCTATTACTGTTTCGATGTTGAAACAGAACCTTTCCATGAAGGATTCTTCCATGTCCTCTCAGGTGTGCCATTGACGCATGTCTTGAGTTGCGAACCATTCAGTGGCTTCTCCAGTCAAGCTACGACTGAATAGTCGCATGATTAGAGGTTCATTTTTCTTTACTCTAACCAATTGGTCATAGAAGGATCGGAGGTGTGCCTTGGGATTCCCTGCTCCATTGGACATCTCAAATTTTGGGATCTTGAACCCTTTTGGAAAGTCCAAGTTCGGGTGCATGCACAGGTCATCATATCTTAGGCCTATATCCTTTCTTGCAGACCTATTGGATTTCTCTAGTAATTCCTGCATCTTTTTCTCCATATTTCTTTCCCGCTTATCCTGTTCGGCTCTCTAGGCCCTTTCCATTTCTTTATAATAGTCTAGTTTTTTGTGCCCCGGAGAGCATTCGCTGGGGATGTTGGGAGTGAAGAACGAGACCTGGTGGGTGGTATTGTTGAACGGGGCAATGGCGGTTTGCCTAGCTGGTGGAGCTGGACTATGCAATTGGCTTGCCGGATTAATGTGAACAGGATGAGTAACTTGGTAAGAAGGAACTAAGTGGGTAGTCCATGGGACTTGGGTGTATTTTGTTGGAGGGGGAGTGCGGTAAGAAGTTCCAATATGGTTGGATTGGTGGAGCTTAGTAGAGGTGGGATGGTTCCTGGCGGGTATATAGGGAAGTGATCAGGCATTGGTGAGCTTAGGGGAGGGAATGGAGGAGGAGGCCTTCTTTCCTCTATCGAGGCATCCCTGCCTATATTTGTTGCCTCATTCCGGGCTACATTTTCTTGTAGAGCCGTAATAGCAGTTAGTAATGTCGCAATTACATCTTCCTGAGATGATACCTTTTGCGGATCTTGGGCATCTACGTCATGGAAAGCGAACTCATTTCCGTTCTCGGGAGTACCAGTCATCTTCTCTTTGCGTTTGTCTACGAGGGATGCTAACACGGCTTTGGATCTTGTAAATTGTGCCAGCTTTCAGTACAATGCTAATCGGCCTCGTTCTATAAGACAAGAATAACTCAACGGTAGACAATGTTAGTTACTTGACATAAAGTACAAAAGCAAGATATCACATATTGGTATTTAAAGTGCACATAGCACATAAAGTCATATATTAAGCTTGAACACTTTTGATCCTCTGTCCTAGAGGCTCGGATGTTTATGGGCTTTTGATGTTTGGGTGGATCTTGGTCCAATGGGCTTTATGGCTGACTTACCCTGGCAAACCCTCCCTTGTTATAGAAATTAAACAAATGGGGGGGGGGGGGGGATTGTAATTTGTATTATGTAGGGGCCGAGTCTTACATAGACTATCTACGTATCCACCAAGGGAAATCAAGCCCTATCGTAGTTTGTTTTACAAAAGGAGGATATATATATATCCTTTAAGCTAAACCTAACTAAAGACATCCCCAGACCAGGCCCGGCTAGGGCTTCCCGCGTATCCCTCCATAAGGACGTCAGGTCGGCGCGGTTCCTTACAATATTTATGGGGGAGGGGGTAACCTTTTATGTGCAAAAATTGGGACACCTATTATCTACCCAAAAATACAGTCCCACGAGTCGCTGTCCTTACGAACTCGCTCTCTCTCATTCTCCTTCCTTCTCAGTACTGTGGTGGTAAGATGACCAAGATCTCCTCTGTACTGATCTTGTGTTCAAGTTCGAGCTTGAATGTGTGGCATTCTTCTGTGTCGTGCCCATGGCTCCTGTATGATACAGAAAAAATTTGTTCCTGTTGGGCCCTAATGGTGCCGGCTCGTGGGCAGGTTCTACAGGGCTAATCTTCCTCAGACTAGCCAAGGTCGAGAATATGCAAGCGTATGATTCCTTGAAGATCATGAAATCGTAGCACCAGATCTGTGTGCTAGCAGTCTTCTTCTCAGCCCCAAGCACTCGTTCTGGGTATGACCAGCCTGGTTGCGGTGGAACGGACACCTTTTGTATGCATACACCAACTCGGGCGGTGGCAACCTAGCCCTAGTGGTGCAAGGCACTCCTGTGGGCACCATCTTCTCATATACCTCCTTACAGGTGACAGGCCATGGAGCCACTCTGAATGGAAAGGAGTAGGCTTTAAAGGCTATTCCCCACCAAGCGGGTTCAGAAGGGCCTACACTTCTAAAATTCTCTGATGCCATGGCGGAGGTTGCAGGTACTAACATGGGTGATGGTACATAGAAGTCAGATCCCTCATTGGTCGGCGCATAATAATCAGACTCTTCATTGGCATCATTTTCCTCTTCACCAAACTGAGAAAACATTCTGAATGGTTCTTCTTCTCCCTTAGCTTCTATGTCAATGGGCTCCAATTCTTCTTCCTCCATATTCTGGGGACCCTCCTCTTTTGGCTCCTCCCCCTCAATGGGTTTAGAGGCTTCCTGTTGGGGCTCTGACTCTTCTTAGGTGTCCGACTCTGTCACCCAATGATCTGATCCAGCTCTTTGGCTATCCTCCCTTTCTCTTAGAGGCCCTTCTCTAGGAGTCATAGGTCTCTTCTCTAGAGGTATATAGTTCAGCACTAACTCCCTTACTTCTTCTGGGACATTCCCGTAGTATTGTTCTTGGGGTATACCCTCGAGTGGGTTCCCAACCATCTCTAGCAGTCGGTCCACTTCTTCACTATCTCTTGGAGGTGCTTCTCCATCTGTAGTACTTTGTCTCTCAATATTTCCGCTGTCTCTCCCAGAGTCCGCATCTCTTGTTCTCTTTGGTTTTCCATGGCAAGTCAACCTATTAATGGAGATAAATTTGGGTAAGTTTTAAGCTTTTGGTTTTTCTTTTGGTATGTGGTTTTAGTTCATCGGATCAAATGTATTCGAGCCTTAATACATGAAAACACACATAGCAAGTAGGCATGTGAGGCACGTAGCAAGCATTCATATAATTTTGATAGATATTTATACTACCCGCGTTCCTAAAACCTTTTTAAGTTCAGGCTTTCCAAAACTATTTGAAGCATGCAAGTGCCATTTGTGAAGATGAACCATTTCCCCAAAAAATCATCATTAGTTAATAATAAAATATCTTCCCAAAGGGATTACAAAGATGATGAAGTCGACAAGGGGCTCAATATAACGCAGTAAATCAACAAGGTTCTCCTCCAGTGGCTGATGTCGAGGCCTGGCTTGTCTTGGCTTTCTGCACCCTCCGAAGGGGGTCTGAATCTGAAGCCGTGCTTGGCACATTTCTATCCTGACTATAACCGGATCTGTTTCTTCTAAAATTTGGGCTAAGTGCTCATCCGTGCTTTCCAGACATTCCATCAGGCGCTCCTCTTCTTGAGTATCGTGAGAAGGTATGGGCCTTAGGATAGATGCCGGGCCCAGGTGTCCCTGAGCCATTTATGATACCTCGGGTCACACCCCGCTTCGAACCTATCTGGGGCTAAAGTATCTGGACCCCAACTCACGCGACCATTCCATTCTCTGAGGATCACCCCGGTGTTCTTGATCTTCTGGCCCATGTGCTCAATAATGAATTGCTCAGGATTTCCTACCTGAGGTATCACTTGCCTCTACCGAATTGCCTCAAAACCCGAGATGGATAATAAGGGCGGATTCCTCGAACCCCGGCTAATGGCATAAAAAGAAAATTCTTGCCCTGAACCACCACATTTTCTGATATGAAGTCAGGGAATATCCATTGGATTCTACCTTCAGTCAATTCCTCAAAGCAGCCGGCCCACAACCCTTTGGACATGTAGCTAAGGTTCGGACAATAATTTGTAAGACGGTCGATCCTGTTGTAGTTGCTCAGATACTGGACTTCCATAGCCATGTTGATGTGTTTGATAATCCACCATTGTAACAATATGCTACATCCTTGGAAGTATCGGAAACCATTCCGACATTTGTCCAAAGCCCGAAAAATGTCTGCCAGGATGATGGGTGCTAATAGTTTGTTTGGCCAAGCTTATTTTTCCCCCAAAAGTACTTATTTTTTCAATAAGTGCTTATTTGAAAAAAAGTGAAGTGTTTGGCCAAGCTTTTGGGAGAAAATAAGTGCTTCTGGGGAGTAGCAGAAGCAGTTTTTCAGAAGCTAAAAAAATAGCGTTTTTCCAAAAGTACTTTTTTGAAAAGTACTTTTGAGAAAAATACACATAGAAGCACTTTTTAAAAGCTTGGCCAAACACTAATTGCTGCTCAAAAGTGATTTTTAAATTAATTGGCCAAACACAAACTGCTTTTCGCCAAAAGTACTTTTTAAAAATATTACTTTTTAAAATAAGCTGATTTTAGGAGCTTGGCCAAATAGGCTATAAGTCAAAGTACCTCGTTTCTTGATCCTTGGTTATACCATAGAAAATAGCATGGGCCAAGTAGATTACTCGAGTGTCTATGGCCATCGAGTCGCCCTATGGAAACACCATAATGCCTAGTAAGGCTATTGCGAACGCCGAAGGTCTAACAGCTTCCCATTCTTCCCTACTCTTGAACTCTCTTTGATACAGGGTGTTGACACCTAATTTTTGACCTCTCGTAATTTATTTTAAGTGCTCGGAGTCCTTGGACAATAAATAAAATCAGTTGCACGCCCTAAAGGGTCTAGGTAATTTTTATGAAATTATTTGGGATAATATTGCACCTTTTTTAAATTGATAAAGAAATCTCCTGGGTAATTTTAATTTTTTGTGGAAATTAATGATATTCAAAGAATTTTCTTTTATTATTGAAATTAATCAAAGGGGCAAGAAAACCTTTTTTGCAAATTATTTGTTTAATTAATTAAATCAGGGAAAATTAGTAGTTTTATTCCAGTTTTATAGTCCAAGGCATTTTGAGTAATTAAAAGAATTGACCATTTTACCTTTAAATCTTGATTCTGTGTGCATTTGCATAGTTGATTAATTTTCCTTTATCTGATTAATTAATTCAGAACCAATATCTGCAAAATGATTTTCATTTTTTATTCCTGAGTCATGTTTTAAATTATTCAAGTCCTAATGGGCTAATAATTAGTTTTTCGTTATTTAGTTATTTATTATTTTATTCTTCCCCGACCTTTTATACATATATATGTATATGCACCATGTATATACCAATATACACGGTATATACATATATACATACATACATACACACACATACATACATACATATATATATATATATATATATATATATATATATATATATATATATATATATATATATATATATATATATATATATATATATGCCTAGTTTTTAAAAAAAATAAAGGACCCGGTCCATTAAAGTGTTAAAAAAGAGGGAGTATTATACTCCTGCCATCCATTTTTCAAAAGAGACCCTAGGGGTCTGTTTGCAAACGAAAGAGAGGAGGGGCAGCTAGGGTAAAACCCTAGCGCCGCCTCCTGATTCCACCACCTACCCCGCCTCTTTCTCAGTCCCGTCCCATCGTATTTGACTTGTGGCATGAAGAGAAAAGGTGAAACCATTGATGCTTCGTCCTTCTCCCCATGAAATCAGGCCAAAAAAACCCTTAAAGGTACAATTCTTTTCTTTTATATTTTTTTGTCATTATTGTTGGCATAGAGGCTTATATGTCATTGATTTCGTTGTTACACCTTGAATCTGGACCGTATGTTTGAGTTTGAGAGTAGGACTTGCATAAAATTTGCAAGTCCCACAACAGTGGTAGTAGGTCTAAAGCCATTCTGGGGTTTCTATAAATAGAAATCCCCATTCATTCGAGAAAAGGAGTTGGAAACCACATATAGACTGAAAATTGCCATTTTTAGTCTTAAGAGTTCCAAAGTCAAAAATTTTGTTTTAAGCTTAAGTTTCCAGTTCTAAAATTTGTATTTCTATTATTGTTGGTGTTCTTGGTGGTCTGAGTTTGGTGTTGGATAACAATGGCTTCCTAATCCATCGCTTGTGCCTCGGTTGCACCCGCAAAAGGTAAATACCTATTAGTTTGATGGTTTTTTATTTATTTATTTATTTATTTATGTCGTGCTTAGTTCATAAGAATATAGTTAGGATAGTATTCTAGTTTATTGTTTTCTTATTTATGTGATGTTTAGTTAATGAGATTCTGTTTAAGGTAGCATTTTATTTCATTGTTTTCCTTACTTGAATTCTGCTTATGTGGTACTTAGTTAATAAGAATATGTGAGATTTTATGATGAAGATTAAGTAGTTATTGTTCTTTATGCTCAGTTCCTGTTTGGTGTGATGTTTAGGTAGCATAATTATATGGTCTATGATAGGGTGTGAGTTAGTAAACTAGCTTGTCATCCTTTATATCTTGGTTCTGCTTGCACTATACCTAGTTAAGGTATGTGTGTATGGTTTAGGATAGATGTCTAAGTCAATATGCTTGGTCCATTCCCTTTCTTTTCAGTCTATATCCACATTGTTGTTTGGTTCATGTAATTGCTTGTGGTTCAAAACAAAGCTCAAACCTGATGTACTTGTTGTGGTTCCCTTTTGATCTTGTCTGCATTTTTACTCAATTAGGGAGTCTCATGTGAGTTATAGAATAATTTTCAAACTGATTAGATTATTTTCACTCAGGTTCTTAGTCTAGATTTTTGTTCATGCTTTGTATGACTAGTTTGTTCCTTTTTCCTAGCACCTAACCTAGGCTATAACGTTAAGCTAATGAACCTGCTTCACTTAGATTTCCATTTGGCTTCCCTACTTGTACCTTTGGTTGTTCAGTTGTGATTAAAGACCTTTGAGTGTGGCTTGGGACCATAATCTGAGTTGACAGAGTTTATCTAATATGGATTTCCTTCTGAACTTTCCTGTCTTATCATGGTTGTCTAACTATCTTTAAGTGCTCTATGTAGGGTTCTGGGTTGTGGTTCATACTAGTGTATTGCTTGGTATAAGTCCTATGTTATGAATTAAGGCCGAGAGGGGTCTATTGAAGTCATGAATAGCCTAGTCCTGTGTATCTCATGTAATGAAATTAGGTTCATGAGGTTAGTTTGAAGTCACAAGCTCTTTTGAGTAACTTGAATTTCCTTATGTCTTGTTATTTATCATTGGGAGTTTGTCCTGGTTTGGGGGATTAACAAAAGGAAGGGTCAAGCGGTTTGTCTGAAGTAGGTTACCTAATCTGGTCATTGCTTGTTCTATGTGGTGATATGTGGGTTAGGAGTTTGATGTCTTGAATATAGTTGATCATAGTTTATCTTGCTTGATCACATGTCTCATGGGAAGAGTGAGGTCCTGTTATGATAAAAGCTTGTTAGGCTGAATCAAGTCTGGTCATAGTTTGTCCTATGTGGTTATATGTTGGTTCGGAGTTTGATGTCTTGAACCAGTTGATCATGGTCTGTCCTGTTTGATCATAAGTGTCATTGGAAAGTTAAGCTTATCTATGTGTGGACCCAACCTGATTATTGCTTGTTTGATGTGGTTATGTGTCAAGAAATAGTAAAGGCTCATCATGCTGAACCTCTGCCTGGTTGTTAGTGTCTTACCCGATCATATACCTGTTAGAAAGATTGAAAGTCAAAGAAGAAGTGGACCCAGTCTAGGTATCACATTGTTTTCTCTTAAATAATTTGGTTTGTTTGAAAGTTGAAGTTGTTATGTGTTGGACCTGGCCAGACCATGACTGTTCTCTAATGGTATTTTGATTCGAAAATTGGTAAATGTCCTGTGTGCTCTTTGTGGATTCCCATTTGCTTCACTTGGCAACTTGTTTGGCCTGATTTTTGCTGTCTCACCTAAACCTTGCCTATTTGATAAAACTTGACACCTTGGGGCTGTAATAAGGTACATTGAAACAAAGGTTTTAAAAAAGGGGGTGATTCTGGGGGAAAGGTTTTAAGTTGACCAAGGTACTTCACTTAGCTCTGCTTTTCATTTGGCTGTCCTGTTCGTGGTAAAAATGGGAACTTACTAAATTACCTCTGATTGGAACATAGGGAATGTGTAGTTGTGATGTGTTTAAGTCTAAAAGGTTTTCTAAGGTTGCTATAATAAGCTAGGTCTAGGGCAGTTTTAAGATGGCCTATGTTTAATAAAGAGAAAAGGGGCAAATCACTTAGTCTAACAAGTTGATTAAGAGGTAATTCTTATGTTTGCTTTCACCTACGAAATGAAATATGTCTATTCTAATAAATGGCACAAAAGAAGGATTTAGATGCTCGTAGTTTGGTCAAGAGTGTGTGTATATGTGTGAGCTCTCTGGTGCCTCATGGGTAGAAGTTTTCTATGAGTCTTGTTTGGAGGAAAGCCTTGTTTTCTTCTTTTAGTACCTACCACCCAGCTATGCTAACAGATAAGAAAAGTACGAATAGAAGGATGATGGGATCTTTGGTTGCAAGTCTTGCTTAACTGGTCCTTGTGTGGTCTTTTTTTCTTTTTTCTTTTTACTCTAGATATTGTTGAGTTTCCCTTTGATGTTAATAGATGAGTTTTCTTTAAAGAAAGTGGTAACAAGGCTAAAATGATGGTGTTGAAATCTGTTGATTGTTTCTTTGGGTGGTTTGATCCTGATGAAAAGAAAATGTGTACTCTTTTCTTTGAACTATAATGTGGTTAAAAACAAAGATTTTTCCATGATCTTGGGTTTAGTTTGAAGTTGTTAGGGAAAACTAGTTTGTTCCCATCTGTTATGTGTCTATGAATTGCTTGTTCCTAGTACATCACATCTTAACTTGATAACTAAGGTCTATTTTTTTTTATAATCTGGACATAGTCTTATGATTTAATCAGCTTATTATTGTGTGATATATGTTTATAAGGGGGTTTTTTCCCAGTATTTACATTTGAATCTGGTAAAAAAGGTCTCTAAAACCTGAACATAGTCCTCATGAATCAGTTAGTTCGCTTTTGTTTGGTGTGTATTTATGAGAGGCTTGTTCCCAGTACTTCCAAATAACTTTTTTCATAAAGAGTCTTTAGACCTGGACTATAGCTTCATGAGTTTGTAAAGGGAAGTTATGATAGGGTTGGATGGTTCTGAATTTGCCTAGGACCTCTAGTGTTGTCACTGGATGATTAGGGTAAGGATATTAGGATGGGAGAAAAGGGTTTTAGGATAGGAAAAGGTGACCCTGGGCATGAACTAGAGGTAGTGACCAGTGGGGCCCAGGATCCCTTTTTGCTGAAATGAGACTCAGGAAAAGGAGATGGGGAGGTAATGACCCCACCCTATCCTGTTTCCCTTTCAGGGGCCTGAAAGCTTTACTTCCATCTCTTGGACCTTCTCCTCATGATCTTGAGACTCACAAAGGCCTCAGGTAGGAGAGAACAGTCTAATCAGGTCTAACAGGGAGGAAAAGATACACCTAGAACCAAATAAGCTACAGCAAATACTTGCCTATTCTGAGTGTTATGTGATCCCTACCTTGTCTTTTTTTTTCTTTTCTGAAAATCCTTTTTGTCTGAAAGGTTTGTAGGTTTTTCTGAGTCTTATTTGTTTAAAATTGGTTTTATGCATAAAAGGAAAATGGGAGGAGGCTGATGGTTATGTTACGTGGACCTGAGCTTACCTAGGAAAGATTGAGTGTCCACTTAGATTTGCCATTTACTTTGCTGTTGGCCATCTGCATCTGTCCACTTTTGTCTAACTTGTTCATCCAAACTGATGTCTGAGACCTGCCATTGGGTCTATTGGTTTAGGCTTGTCCTTGGTCTCTTTATTTTGTCAAAACTGTGATCATGCTGTCAATTCATTTCTTGCTTTTCTCTTCTTCCTCTTCTGTTCTTTGGGAAAATCCTTGGATTAGTCTAAAATATGTTGAAAGAATAATTTTTTAGGAATCAAAGTTGTTGACAAACTGCTTAGTGGCTTGTCCATTGAGATTTCCCTCCCCTTAGTAGAGTTTCTTTTTTTTCAAAGTTCATTTGTCTATTAATTCAGAGTCTTGCTTTATGTATCAGTGTATGGTGTGTTAATAAAGAGGAGTAGTTTTAAGGGATGCCAGTTCTGAATATGTACTCTAAAAAGCTTTAAAATTGGCCATGAGCCTTGACTATCTATGAGGTTCTCCTAGGTTTTTCTTTTCTTTCTTTCCTCTGAAAATACTGTGCTTGTTATGGACCTGTTTGTGAGCAAATCTTGAATTTGACTAGGAGAATGCCCTCAATTGAACTAGTATAATCAGCTTTGTTTCCTCTGGACAGTTGGTCTTTGAACCTTAACAAACAAGTAGGATAGGCTGTTTAAACTTGGGAATCTGGGACCTATCTTTTATGAGAAGTCCTGGGTTGAGTGACTGCTTGAAAAGAGACCAGCTGGTGTTGGACTATGAAATCTCTTGAAACTGTTTTGATATACCTAAAGTGCTCCAGTTTATTCCTTCTGTTTTCTATGATTATCTTAATAAGTCCATGGTTTTGAGTGATCATCATCTGTGTTCCCTCTAAAGCAGTTGTGTACATTACCTTTAATCATGAAGCTGGATTTTGCCTCTTTTTTTCTTCTACTTGGTGGTTGTCTAGTCTCACTTAATGTGCTGTTACTATTTTGGTATCAATGTCTCCCTTTAGAGTATGACACTTGGCTGTTTGTTTGTATGAGTTTGCTTGAAATATGTTGCTGTTCCCAAGTTCCATACTCCTTTTTCCTCTTGTTTGGAGGCACTGGTTGGAGCTAAGCTATGGTAGTTTGCGGTCATCCAGGCCTTCTTGCTGTTAGCCATGCCTGGGGTTCTTAGAAGCCCCTTGGAACCTGTGCAACATCAAGGATATAAGGCAAGGACTCAGTCCCCATGCCCTTGCAAAAATCCTCAACCAAGGCAAACCCATTCAAGGAGAAGTGGGGAAAGTACAGAACAATATGGGTACTTTTCTTGTCTTTTTTTTTTTTTTTACTATGCATAGTTTTTATTATTTTAGTGATAAGTTCAGTGTTTATAAACTAACCGGGTCCCTTTTCTTTTTTTTCCTCCACTTGCATGACCATTTGGGTCAAGACCAGCCTCTTGTTGGGCTAAGGTCCCAATAGGAATTCTATTCAATTAAGATCTAGTCCGCGAAGAAAATAATAGCGAGGCGCGCAGAAGGCCCAATCATGGGAGAAAATGGCCAACTAGGGGCTTGGTACGCCCCTAGTCTATCTTTTCTCGTCATTTATATGTGTATATGCTTAATTTGATGTATTTGTAAAAGTTGTATCTAACTCATATTGTAGTGGAACCTTATGGTATTGAACTAGCCGTCTTAGGATAACTGTTTTTATGCCGTTTAGATGACTTTAGGTCCCCGTATGCAAATTTTCAAAACCTCAGAGTTATAACTCAAACGTTTTTACAACTGAGTATATATAATTGAAAATTCAAATCATTTTTCAAGAACAAAATCTAATAGACCGTTCTCTCTGTTTAAAAACGGGAATATCCACTCATGGCAAAATAATTTCAAAGGACTAAGTTTGATTGATTTGATACAAAAAATTGAATTTTTTCAATACCAGCTTTTGGATAAATGGGACTCACCTCAGAAAAAGGCCTTTAACTTGTTATAACTTTCATTTGACATAAGTTATAAATATTGACAAATTTGGGACCACGTCCCAAACAGAAATCAGAATTGGAATAGAAAACAAATTTTACGAGTTATGAACACTTGATCATTTTCCAAAGAGTATAAAACGAACAAGCATTTTTTACTTGCAATGTTGTTTTGGCCCGAAGTAGGCCAAAACTAATGTGCATTTTTTCAGACGGGATATACGCATTTAAGCATAAAATTCCCTTTAAAAACATATAAGGAACCTACGCGTAATAT
>NW_026725826.1:0-45374 GCF_029784015.1 Lycium ferocissimum
TTTATTTAGTGTTTTTAAATTGTTGTGTTTGGATTATTGATGAAAATGAAAGTATTAGATGATACATGTTAAAATTGGGAGGTTTGTGAGTTAAGAGAAGTTAGTATTTTTTAAATATAGTTTCTTAATTACATGAATGTATTAAATATTTATTAATGAGTTTTGAATGGGAAGGGAAAGAAGATGTATTGTTGTTGTTCTTAGGGAATTTTTGAGGTTTGGGGAAGGTGAGCTTTAAATTTGGGATCGTTTGAAATTTTTGCGGTTTTGGAAATTTTTTGAATGTGTTTGAATGGTTTTGGATTTTTTGAATATGCGATCGTTGATTTTATTTTGAATGTAAGAAGTTGAATTGAATATGCATGAATGTGTAATTATGTAGAAAGGGTTATAATGTTAGAAGGGTTTCGGTTGTTTTTGATATTGTTGATGTGGTTGTTGGTATTGTTGTTGGATTTTTGGGGGAGTTGAATTCTCGGGGTGTTGAGTTTAGGGGGAAATTTTTCCCAATTCCCTAAAAAAAGTCGAATTTAAAAATGGTTGGGGCCTATATAATGTTTGGTGTCTAATGACGTGTTGTGAATTTTGGGCCGAGACTTGAGTTTGGATTAGCAGGGAACAAGGTATGTAAACTTACTTTTTTTTTTGGCATGTCTTAGATATGGCTAAGCTTGATACGATACGACCTTGGGGGTATTCTATTCTTAAAGTCGGGAGTTTATGATGTTATTTGCTTCTTGATGTTGGCATCTATAGGTAAAAATATGGTTTGTATGTCTTTTCTTGGTTTCAAATGCGAAAAAGCTTTGTTTTAAAGATTTTTGTCTAGGCTGTCTTTCACGGACAAACCGGATGGCTTTGATATGTTCGCAAATGATCCTATAACGTATAATGACTTTAATTTTCTTGGGCCCGGTTTGGGGTTGACGCTCATCCGTGGGTCCCGATTTTCTATTTTTGCTTTTAACGACCTTTTTTAAAAGAACAATATTTTTTGAGCCCGGGTATGATTCTTGTTTTTTGTTAAAAGGGGGCAAGGTTTATGTATGTGATTTTGATACGTGACTATGGTTTAAAGTTGGTTTGATATTTTCCCCGGTGCATTGGAAGAAAATCTGTTTGTATCATCTTGGGTTGTAAATAATAGTTGCTTTGGTTTCTTGTTGGGTCTTTGAAGTGTTTTGCATTGCGTATGATTTCCCCTTTTCTTCTCTGCATTTTTTTATTACCTCTTTCCAGTCCGGCGCTTGTGTTTGTTTTGGGTAGACCGCGGGATGTGTGATATTGACATTTTGGGTATTTACCGCGGTATGTTGTTTGCCCTTTTGGGTATGCCCGGTATGTGTGATATTTGGATACGACCGCGGTATGTGTGATATTGACGGGTTGCCCGATATGTGTTATGTGATATTGGGGGGTTTTGCCCGGGGGTGTTATAGGCATTCCTTTTGGGTTCTTGCCGGGTACGTATATGTGTTTGTTTGGGCGCGGTGTGTGTATATATGGTATGTGATATGTGATAATATGATGATATGATCTTTTCGGTCCCTCATGGGGGGACACGATGTGTGTGCTATGATATGTGATTTTGCGTTGGATTATAATTAGTCGGTTAATTGGCTCATGATTTTTTCTTTTATAGAAGGGGAAAAGTTTTACAAAAAAGTAAGCCGGCATTCGGATTATCCATTTGTCTTCGGTACCCTTATGTATGATTTGTACTTGGTAAAACACTTTGGGTTTTTTTGGATTTTTATGCTCTTTCCCCTCCTTATTTTGGGTTATGACCTCTTTTTCGATCCCATGCTGGTACATTTTTTCGGCCCTTTTTGGGGGGGCCGTTTCCCCCGGGGCCCCAAAAATGATATGTGATTTCGAAAGGTTTGGGGGTTTGGCGAACTCCTTTCCCCAATTTTTTCCCGGGGGTGGTGTTTTTGTATGGTGTGGTTATGGTGAGATTTTTCGACGGTGTCTGTGTTGATATTGGTTTGTAGCGACTAGGGCCCGGGCTTTATTGTGCATTATGTTACAAACCTATTTTTCGTTTCATACGATGCTATTTTTATTTGATTTGAAAAAAATTAAAAGGCATGTTTGTTTTCAAAAAAAATTTATTATTTTATGATATGATTTGGGGGCGCATTTTTTGGTATTTTTAAGTCAACGGGTTCGTGGCCTAGGAAAGGGTGGGTCCCCATCCCCCCTAGGGGAATTGGGTGTGACGGGTTGATTAATCCCTTTGGTTAATTCTCGATTGCTTGCTGTCTCTTTTAATCTTCGTTAATACCTTGATGGTTTATAATATTATTAGACAATCGTAGAGCGTACTTACAAAAGCTATAGAAAATTGGCGATTTCCTTTGTTTATTTACTTTCCCCATATTCCATATCAACCCTCACATTCTAACAACGATCACTATCCTTTAAAAACAACTATCATTTGTTATCCACTTTGAAATTTTCAAATTTTATATTTGAAAAGTCCTTATGGTTCTTTACATTTTACTCCTTCCTTTTTAACATCATTCTAACGTATTTATAATTAACTATCCATTTTCAGATTCAATCCCAAACCAAAATTAAAATGACATTATTCGTCCCTTTGATGACCCTTTGCCATAAAATTCAAAATTAAAGGTTTTTTTAAAATAAATACTTAAAAAGCATGAATAGGTCATGAAACTTTCCTTAAGTAATGGAGGAACAAGCTTTGGATGATATTACCTTTTCCCCAAAACCCCATTCCTTTTCTTGGGTTTTTTTGATTTGTATGACTTTTAATGGGTTTCCTTACTTTTTTCTTGTTGTTGATCTTTGGGTTTTTATTGATTTTTTTAAAAATTTTGGGAAATCTCAGAGGGTTTCTTGAAAAATTTGGAAAAAATAAATAAAAAGAAATGAGGGGGGTCTATATAAAATCAACTTCGATCCCCTTGGAAAATACGTCCAACATACGGTCCGTATAATTTCTAAAGTATGTTTGGGCCGTGTTTTTCCATGATCATACATTAATTTTGGGTTTCGGCGGACATACGGTCGTAGATTTTTTACGGTATGTCCCGTATTTTTGATTTTTTGAGGTTGTTTTGTCGTTTGATCTGATCCTTATGGAACCTTCTTAACACTTGTTCCTTCTTAAAACCATTCTAAGGGATTTATAACTCTTTGGGGGTCTTCTCCATTTTTAAATAAATTCTTTTGACCGCTACGACTCGCTTCCCTTAACAACTTTTTTTCCCTTCTCGAATGTTTTAAATCTTAATTAAGATCATCAAATACTTTTCTTACTTGTACAAACCTCTTTCATCACCCTCCTCGTCCTTTTGCCTAAGGGGAAATTTAGGGTTAGAAGAGGTACCCGTTCCCAATTTAGATAGGTAAGTACGGGGCTTAGAAACAAAAAAGTGGCCTTGTTAAGGTTTTTGGAGAAACAAAAGCGAGAAGAGATGAAATGGAAGGGGGAAGAAAAATTTTGGGAAAACAAATACCCCCTTTTTGGGAAGAGACCAGATGAACTCAAGTTAGGTATTTGTTTTCCTTTTTTGCATTTGGGTCTGTGTGGCCAAACTCTTTTTCTATTATGTTGTGGGCCCGAGGCATTGTTTTTAGGGTTTTTGACAGATGGAGTGCCATTTACGGGGGGAAAATCCGGAAATTTTTTTTAGAATCCCGGGACTTAACTTCGAGGACGAATGTTTTAAGGGGGGAAAAATGTTAGACCTCGGAAAATTTTTTGTTGATGCCGGTGAATAGAATAACGAAGGTACAAAGTTACGATATTTAATAATAAGGGAAAGACATTTGATGACCTAATTAAGATTTTTAAAAACGTTGGGTAAAAAGAGATTGAAAAAAAGGCAAGGCATCGATATGTATCGGAAAGGTTTACGAGTAACAAATTAAAGATGATTTGATGATGTTTTGGAGAAAGTTATAATGTCCCTTAGATTGTTAGTGAGGGTGCAAAACAAGTGTTAAGAAGGTTCCATAAGGATTGGAGATCAAACGAGTCGACGAAGGATTGGAGGGCCCCGGGCATTATACGGGCATTTTTGGCCCCGTATAAATTATCGGCCATATTTTTGGGCCCGGTATAATCAAGGGATTACACCTGGCCCCTCTCGGCCGGACATACGGTCGGTAAAATTTTTATCAAACCCTTATTTTGGGTTTAAAAGAAAGGGAAATGGGGAATTGTGTATTAAATAAGGGACAAAATTTATTTCATTTCATTTCCCTTCACCCCCCTTCTCAATTTTTTTCTTTAAAATAGTCTTTGGCAGGAAAAAAACCGTTCTATAAAATAGGGCCCCGTTTGGGAAAATTTATAGGAAAGGTTTAAAGCGTTCATCCTTTCGCGTGCCCGTATATCTTTTGGAGGGGTTTCGACAACGTTTGGGAAAACCCACGTTGCTATAGGAAATTCTCGACCGGTTGCTCCTTTTTTTTAAATCGACGAGTTTTGTGTGTTAGTTGACATTTTCCCAAGCTTCCCCTGGCCCCTTTTAAACGGATTTTTTTAAAATTTATTCTTGATTTTAAAGAGGTTATTGCAACTCTTTTCCTTTATTGAAAGGTTTTTGTCATCCCTCCCCTTTTTTTTGGGGGTACAAAAATCTTGCAAATTATTTAGAACACCCTGTTACCAGGTTCTCATGACCTATTACGGTATTTTATCCCAAAATAATGGCCACAGTTTATATATATATATATATAAAACACTTTAAAAAATTCAAAAAATCAAACAAAATTTTTTTCATAATCCAAAATACCCAACTTTAAAATTCATAACCCAAAAATTTTCCCAACTTAATTCATAGTCCAAAATATTTTCCCAACTTTTCCTAATCCAACTCCCCCCAAAAAGCAAAATGTTCAAATCTAGAAAATTTTACTTTCAAAAATTTTAAGGTTAAGTTTAAAATGTTGATAAAAAAAAGTTTTTAAACTATTAAAAACCTAAAAGATCTTTAAGTAAACCAACGTTTTTTTTCCCTTTTTTCCCCTTTTTTTTTTCGACACCTCTGGGAAAATGAAAAATAAAAACACCTTAAAACGCCCCCGCCCTTAATAAAAGTCAATTTTTAAAAAAAGGATAAATTTTTATACCTGTTTAAATCGGAAAAAAAATGAATATCGCAAAACGGAGAAAGAGACATGTCGTACAATAGGGCAAAATTAAAAAAAACAACTCGGGAAATTTTAAAAAATTATACGAAGCCCTTTGGGGATACATTTTGAAAATAATGGGGCTAGCGGTCTATTTTTTCCCCATGGGAAATACGGTTTAGTTGATGGGCTAGGGATTTGCCCGTCTGTTTTTGAGGGGAAATTTTGGTGAATTTTTTTCTAATAATGAAGGGATGGAGCAAATTTTTATCTTTTGGGTTTTTGGTATAAAAAGGAAGGGTAGATGAACAAAAAAGGAAATCGAAATATTGGTGGGTTCGGGGATGGTTTGGGGGGACAAGGTATGGGTCGGTGACTAACTTGTATACTTGTGATCCTAGTCTAATGGGATATGAAGAGACATATCATAGTATGCTACTTAGTTGCACAAAGGTGAATGACTTGTGCAAATAAGGTGGTTGTTGATGGATGGGCTACAACGTGATGGTATCGGAAAGCGTGCATAACTTTGTATTATTGCTATTGCACCTCAAGAGTCCAGGACGACAATGCGAGATATGCAGGAGACAACGTACGAACCTGCAAGACAAGGCCGTACATGCAGGAGCTCTCTGTTTGGTTTTTTTCAAAGAAAAGGCTATGACAACTAGGTATGGATTCAGGCACTATTCTTTGGTTTGCATTGCACCATTTGTGCACCAAAGGGACCGAGACTTGGGACACATACAAAAATTTCGAGCGGGTGCGACGATTACTTGACAAAATTGCACTTCAAAGAAACAATTTTCTTAGCAAGATTGGTCAAAAAATGGTTTATTATTCGGAAACAGTTGATGTAATTCTATTTCCACCTCTTTTGGAATGTGTGGATTTCTATAGTTAGACAAGTTCACTTTATCATTCTAATTAGGCTAGATCTGTTTCCTCCGAGTAATTTAGCATTTTTATAGAAAAGATCATTATTTTTTCCTTTTTTTTTCAATATAACCCTTAAGCCCCAGGTTTTAAATATTTGTATGGGAAGGTGGAATTTTGAACCCAAGACCTTAATGACGTTGATAAAATGAAGCAAATGGCTTATCTGAGCTAAGTTTGCATCATAAACTAAGGTGGTAAAGCGAAGCCTATGCTAGAAATTATCCAACCTTAATCAAGTCATAAAATATTGTCATCTTACTCTAGAAATGTTCGGCAAATAAAGATGAGTAGGATTTATCACCGAGAAAAGATGTTTCTATTAAACCAAGCAAGCTAGATTTACCATGTCACTTAAAAAAAGAGGTTCATTTGGTTGAGATGTGATGTTATAAAAGCTAGAATAAATTAGTTTAATTCAAGTTAAAATATGGCAAACAAGTTGCAGCAAGTTAAAGACTAGTAATGTTCTTTGCAGGATTATCCCCAGCTTTTAGCTTTAAGAATTTGCTACCACCCTATTCTATAAGGCACGGATACAACATGCTAGGGTGACTTACCAAGGGTTTGGTGGAGGAAAAATGACTGCGGCAATGCTGGTTATCCTAGATGGGCATTTGTGCTCTATCATAATCAGAGCAAGCTTTATACTAGTGATAGATTGCTAAAGTGAGCATGATCAATGACAAACATGTCTAATGTGTGAAGCTCTTGAGGGAATCGGTCAACATCTTTTTTTTTTTTTTTTTTAATGTCCTATCTCTTCTTATATACGGTGCAAAAATTCTTAAATGGCAAGGTTATACTAGACATGCAATGAGATGGCATGATGAACTACAATGTGCTGTGAACTTTGCTACAAACAAAAGCTCTAAGGCAAAAAGATATATAAGATGGCAATGGTTCCTTACTTTGTCCCCTACATATGGGAAAATAGAAACAACAAAGTTTTTTAGAATTCTTGGTGACCAAGTTGTGAGGATAATTATCTAGGATGTTTTTGTCATACCCTAATTTCCGATAGGGCATGACGGGAACCCGACCCTTACTTAGGGCCGAGCGAACCCGCAGACTCTCGAATACACACAATCATACGGGACACGCAAAACATGTAAAAATGCGTAAGGAAAATTTTTCGGAAAACAAACATGCCTCTCATCTTTTTCAAATCAAATAAAACCAGCCACATGAAATTCATAACACAATACATAATGATACACAAACACACATGCCGCTTACAAACAAATATCTCATACACACGACAACGTACGCAAAGTCTCTACCATAACTCCGGATACCATACAAAAAGTACTGCGACTCGATAGCACTCGAAGAAATGGAGCTCGCCAATCCGGTCGGAGCATCTACGCGCTAGCATCACCTACTCATCGGTGGGTACTGCACGTGGCATAAAGCGACCCTTGAAGAAAGAAGGTCGATACGAAATATGTCTTGAGCATGTAAAGCATAGCATACATCAAACGAGGTCTTAACCGAAGTAAGAAATACGAAAGTGAGCACAATAACGAGAATACTAAGAACATATACGAAACACAAATCGTATCCGGCCCGTACGGGGCGGGTGACACACGCAAATAATCATCATACTTTAAATAGTACATGTCATATCTGTCATACGAGATAACATTAACCGATGTGGGATTTGCCTAGACCAATGTGGGATTTGCCTCGTCATTGGGTTTGCCCGCACCATCGGTGAACAACTAAATCATATCATCATACATCATCACATATCATATCGGTCCATAGGACCGGTGAACGAACGCGGTCGCCGCCCCCATCAGCGCGACACGACGCCTAACACCGAAGTTTCAAATCTCCGGTATCCCCGTACACATCCGCGCCAAACACGACGCCAACACAATATAAACGGAACCCGGCCCTGGCGAGAGGCTCGGTGAACCGTAACACAGCATAACACCGGAGTATATCATAGTGTGCACGATCACATACCGGCCCGGGATCCGGTGAAAGAGGTAACAACAGAACGCATGAGCAGATCGTAAGTATCCATAATCATACAAATCATCATTTCAACTCAACCGAATAACCAAAGCGAACTATTAGTTCAAACCAAAACGATAGTCAAATCGGGTTTTCTTGAATCTCTCGGAAGCATATCAACGAACTTCAAAAACCATAGTTGCGTATCAAAATCATAGGCATAAAATCCTTATTTCCAACTAGACGGACAAATAAATAATCATGCTTGGGATCGGAAAAGTGGTCGTATTAAGTCCTTTTAAAAAAATAGGTCATTTAAAACCAACATAGAAAAGTCGCGGGACCCACGGACGAGCGTCAACCCAATCCGGGCCCGCCTATAAAAATTTAAGTCCTTACTCGTCATGAAAACCTTTGCGAAGAAATCGAAGCGATCCGAGCTCTCTCTTGAAAGTTACGGTCGTTCGTAGTTTCGAAATCGTTTAGGAACATATCTCTTTTGAAAACAAAACTCTTTTGAAACAAAATTCTTTTGAAAATATAACTCTTTTGCAACCTTAGAATTTTAATCATACAAAAGACGTAAGGATCATAACTCGACGCATTAAGGATACAAATAACAAGGAACATATAAGAATCGTTTACACAACATTTCAAACTCAATCATATCAAAGACATACGAACCATAGCGACCATACTAAGGATACCAACATCAAAAGCAAATACGGATCACAAACATACTCGAAACTTAAGAATGGAGTTACCCGAGGCACAAATCATGTCATACCTTAATCCCGTCTAAGACATGCCAAAAGAAAAAGAAGGATAAGCTTCACATACCTCACTTGCTTCCTAAGCTAATCCAAACGTAAGTCTCGTCTTCTCAAAATCTACAACAACATCAATAGGCATCGAACATTAGCCATAAGCGTCGAAGAATTCAATTCCAAGCCATTACTTTATTTACAGAAATTTTGGCGGCAACACTTCCCTGTAAATTCAACAACCAGAGATTTCAACTCGGCAAAATTCATCAACAACAATACCAACAAACATTCTAACAACATCAACCATTCAAACATGATTCAATAACATTTCCAACAATCCACAAAAATATTCAAACAATCCAAATAATATGCCATAGAACCCAAAACCTTCCCAACTCAACATGAACAACCATAACATATTTCTTCCTTCCAAATTCATAATTTACACCAACAACAATTCCAACAATACCAACATTAACCATAATATTTCCAATTTCAAAATACTTCATAAACATTTCATATGGTATTTGTCCCGTATTTCCCATCAGAACCATTTTATAACGATTTTACGGCTCCTTCTCTCAAAGTAAATAAACCAATATTAACACAAATAGAAAGAGATTCATACCTTTCCTAGATAATAATGCTATATATTTACTCCTCCACCTTGAACTTAAGCCACAAAGCCTCACTACGCGGTTTGAAGCCGCAACTATCTGTCGTCGGGATCGGAATTTGAGAATTATACAGTTTCGGGCTAAAAGTTAGTGGTGAAAGGTTGGGGAATTTTCTAGAGTAATTGGAATGTTTTTGGTCTGATTTTGGCTAAAAATGAGGGTTAAGCCCTTTAAAAGGCTATAAAAGTCAACGTAGTCGATGCGCGCGGACGACCTCTTTATGTGATCCTTGTTCATCCCGGAAATTATTTGAGACCTAAAACTTTTATATACCGATCTCTTTATTTGCATACTGGATATGTCAAAAACTCCATACAATCGTATAACTTATTCAACATCCCAAACTTTTTCTTATTCCCATTTACCCTTAACACTCCATACCAATGAAAAGATGAATATACAACTTGTGCATTAAAACAAAAATAAAATCGGGAATTAAAAGTCTTATCCACAACTTGTCGCAATCCAACTTAAAATATTTCAACGTGCAAAATACGGGATATAACAGTTTTATGTCGAGTAAATACCTTTCCTAGGCTGGCTAGAATGATGGTCACTCTCAATTTTTATCCTTAGCTTCCTACACAGTATAGGTGTTATATGTTGGTAGTGTTTGATTTGAAAGGTAGTAGTTGTTTCTTTGGTGTTTAGTTGAGGCTAAAGCTAGAACATGTCCGGTTCTAGAGGGTCTAGTTTGTTTGTAAATATTATCCATGGTAATAAAATGTTTTACTTACCCCAAAAAAAAAAAAACACTTGCTACCCTTTTTTCGGTTTGCCTTTCAACAATCCAAACACATACAAACTCATGAATTGAACAAGAAAAAAGCTGAAAGCAGTAAAGATATATATATAGAGAAATACAAATAATCATCCAAGCAAACTTTGATTCCTTTTTTTCTTTTCAGGAAAAAGTCTACTTTTCAGTAATGTCAGCAAGAAAAAATCAGCTAGCATAAGAAAATCAAAAAAACAAGCAGACATAAGATTTCACTAAGTTTAGGCAAGAAAGAGATCAGAATAAGTCTGACCTTGATTGTTACCAGGTGTAGAGGAAGCTTCTCCGGGTGAGCGAACACTGAACCTTAACATATTAGGATCAAGTCGGGTCTACGGATTTAGGCTTGAATTTTTTGCAATGACTTTCATTGTAATATCTTGTTCCATGGTATCTTTTTGCGCGTTGAATTTTTCTGCATTCTTTGTTGCATCCTCTCTTCTATCTACTCCATTTTTTCTCCATTTCATCAGTAACATTTGAAGAGAGTCCAGTATCCGCCGCTTTCTATTTCAAGAGAGTCTTGGTAACCCCACGTCCATACAATCTTACTCGACCTGGATGATCGGGTCCATTCTTGATACATATGCGTCAGTTGATTTCCCGCCATCTTCACTTTCTTGAGTTTCTATTCTCTCCATTTCGACCTACAAATCGATTGAAGAAGGGGCTCAAGTAAATAAAACTAATCCAATATTTAAGAACAAGTAAATGATATCGATAAACCTTTAAATAGAAAATTTCGTACTATTTTTGCTAGCCGTATCTTCATATGAGTCCTTGTATACTCGGCTGGATTCCTTCTTCTGTAGCCGCAAAAACTCCTTACTTGACAAAGCTTCGGAGATTTTCCTTCTTTTTTTTCTAGTTAGATAAAGATAGCATAAAAATCTTCCCAAGTAAAGTCAACAAGTTCATAGTAAATGAACAATCCAAGAAAACACCAAACCTCGCGGATTATAGCAAAACTTGTTTTGCCAACAGTGTGTGGATACCTCAACTTTTTTTCGATTCTCTGTATTTTTTTCTGGACATGTCCTGCCAAAAATATGAGTTAGTGAAATAATAGAAGCCAAAAATTATATAGATGAAGGGCATAAATTGAATATACGAAGGTTCTTTCTTGGTTGCTAGTTCTTTGCGAAGACATGTTGTTTGTACCATCGAATGTATATAGGAGATGATAAGGGATTTTCCTTCTACGTGAAAATTACTCGTCTCATTCAAGATTTTTGCCAAATGTATCACTTTCTAGTTTCTAAAGACTTCATGAGTAGGTGAAAATACGTCAAATCACAAAAAAAGGGAACGTTAAAGCAGCAGATTATAAGTGCCTTACATTTAGACGACCAAAATAAAAGTAAGGCATGAAAAGGAAAGACAAGGTGGAAGGAGTTTGTCACCAATAATTAAATATGAAACAAAATAAACAAATAAAGAACAAAAGAAATATAGATGATGTTATCATTTGGCTTATGTGGCCATTACAACCCAAAATCACAAAAATTCCCCATGAAAGCGACAATGTAATTCCCATTTTCAACAAATCAACAAATTGCTATAACCCCATATATCTAATGAGAATTAATACACTAAGATGGAAGACTCAATATTTTTCAAGGAGACACACCCTTTACTCTCGACAACATCGAAACGGTGAAAGTTGTCATAACATATCTTCATATCATCCACAAGCTATGTGCGATTCCTTTTGTGTATAACTTTACATAATTATATCAACGGTAAGATCTATAGATGATGTTATCATTTTAGCTTATGTGGCGATTACAACCAAAATCACAAAAAAATCGGATATCTTTGCTTTTGAATAAGGCACTAATTTAAAGAAAAGAAAGTTGTCTATGATTTATATCTTACTTGAGCGCATCGGAGTTCCAATATTCAAGGAGGCCTTAAATTGAGATTGAAACTTCTTTAGGCCTTTTTGCCATTCGAATTTCGTCATTGGCATAGCGATAGTAGTGTTTCTTCTTCAACCCATTCTTATACTTTCTCCAAGCAAGTTGAATTGTTCGCAAATCCCATTCTTTCGCAACTTTAGGAATGTCATATTTCTCCTACAATTTGGTGCAATTGGGTTAGTGCAAAAAATCTGAAATATTTTCAAGTAAAAATTGGCACATTGAGAAATTCAAACCATGGTATAGTTCCATATCATCATGTGTCTTCAATTTTCTTCTATTTAAACACATTCGGAGGACGAAAGGTCCCATTCCTTGCCAATGTGCGAGGAGCTACCCAACTCTTTCACAATTGCTTCGGTAGGACCGATGGGTTGGTGCAACTCATTTAGCACGATCGGTTTGCGCTCACTCCGTCCGTGTACACTTTGCATTTGTGTTCACCTCTTTTTCTTTTTTGAGTGGAAGGGCCGTAATTATATGAACAAACAGTTTATAGTTATGCAGACAATTGGTTCGGACCTATTTCAAATTTAGTAATTTTAGAACATGAGCCTGCTTGCTTATGAACTATTTTTAGTAAGATAAAAATTAATTCTAAAACTAAATCCAGACAATACAACTATCAGATTTTATAAGCTAAAGACTAATTCTAATTTCAAGTGCATGTAGTTTAAATCTGTAAAATCTTGCCTCCTTCGCCAGATTGGTCATTTGCTTCAAGATTAGTAGAATCATGTGGATCTTGTTGGATTTGTTCATTGCTTTGCTTATAATGCGGGAATCTTTGGAAAGTTGTGAGGTTTGTTGCACTTGTTCTTGTGCTTCTCGTGATTCAGGAGTGGTGGAATCCAACAAGACTTGCTCATGTACTGTTTGTGCTGCAAGACAAGTAGAATCGGGACACACTTGCTGCACTTGTTCCACTTCAGATCCAGCTGGAATGTAGTTTGAGTTCTGCTTGTGCTTGTAATGCTTTTCATTTGACTTATTAACATGAGGTTCTGGAATGTATTTTGAGTTTTGCTTGTGATTCAAAACCCTTTGGCTTAGCAAAGATGCAACTGATCCGGGT
Source organism: Lycium ferocissimum (assembly GCF_029784015.1). Lineage (NCBI taxonomy): Eukaryota > Viridiplantae > Streptophyta > Magnoliopsida > Solanales > Solanaceae > Lycium > Lycium ferocissimum. The sequence continues at coordinate 13,230 of NW_026725826.1, forward strand.
GGAATGAAGTTTGAGTTCATAACTCTCTTGCTTTCTTGAACTCCCGTCTTGATTCATGATTACTCAAGTCTCTGCAAGTTTTAGAATATGAAATATAAAATTGGTTAGCGAGAATTTCGTCTTAAACGAAACAAAGCGAAATCAATCGAATGGCGATGGGATTATATTATCTAGTACTATAGTGACACAAACTAGGACTATGAACTCGAGTTCTACTATAAGTAGGCAGGGCATTAATCTAAGTAGAAATAGATAAAAGTTCACACTAAATAGGCAAATTAAGAGTCAAACAGAAACATGATTTTCTTGCATTAAGAAGGGATATTGCAGTAGAAATTCAAGAAAAGATCATAAAATATGTATGAAAAAAGGCATTTATCGGGCGCTCAAAATAAAAAATGAAACAATGATGAGCATATATAAAAAAGAGTTCAGAACTTTATTGTCTAATCATTTTCCTCCATGGAATCCCAATCAGCATCATCGAACTTATCCTCCTTTTTCGATGTTTCCATAATTGTATCTTCTGAATGTTGTGCATTAGATGGAATATCAACGACATCAGCGGGCACATCTTCTCTTGACCATCTAACGTCACCGTCATCTAATCTAGTTGAGGGACCAGTGTCATCATTAGGCTCCCTCCAAAATGTGTCTCCTATATTAGGACAATTCTCTTTCTCTAGATCATACAAATCAACAAGGACTTTATTCCTTGCATAATAAACATCTTTCTCAACTGGATCCGCCACATAAAAAACTTGATGAACTTGTGATGCCAACACAAAAGGATCATCTTTCTTATAACTTATTGAAGTATACCGAGTTAACCCATATTCATCTACTTCATTATGAAACCAATCACGTCTAAACGATCCTACAACACTAAAATGGCCATAATAATCAATCTCAATGATATCTTGAATAACTCCATAATAAATAACCTCTCCATCTATGGGATTTTGGTCCCTAGAACTAGCAAAACTATCTGTCGTTCTTTGCTAGCGTCACTCCACTATTTTGAGTCTTTCGTGGGGCATCCGACTTTTTGTATGAAATCGGTATCCATTAATGAAATATGCGGTGTATCTCTTGCCCACCACATTAGGCATTCTAGATAGCCATATTAGATAATCGGGTACTTCAACATTTTTAACTTTCTCTTCAAACCAACTGCTTGAATTCCCGACTATGATTCCTTGCTCTTGCCCATGCGTTTGATCTAGTATGATTACTCATTACATTCTTATGTTCCACTGCAATCATGAATATTTGAATCCTCAAAATTGACAATCATGTTGTAGCTACGTAATTTAAACTCTCGTTGATAGTATCGTATCCGTACTTTTGTACGCCGGATTATTTGTAAGTTGAGATGGGGCCCGCACATCGAGATTTTTTTTCCGGACATGTGACAAGTTATATGAATCACATACGTGAAGTTAAACACAACTCATGAAGGACCACGGGGCCAAATCAAAGTGGAAGCCCTCCAAACGAATATTTTAAGAAAATGTTTTCGGGTGGTCTGACTTCGAGGGGCAAAAACGGTATTATAAGTTTGGAATTTGGAAAAATGCCAGGAAATAAAAGTTGTAGATAATTGAATTAGCTTTCCAACCATAGGTCATGGGTTTCTAGGTGACATCGGTACAAGGAGATATGGACGTTTTAAGATCGAAAGGTCAGTGGACTAGGCCAATTCGGGGCCAACCGAATTAGGCCCATGGAAAACAAAAGGGAGAAGATGAGGCCCAATAAGAGCCATTCGGCCATGGTCCATAAAAAGGACCCAAGCCCAACAAAATTCATCCATGTGATGAATTTATAAAAGGCCAATAATTCATTTTAATTCATAGAAGATTCAAGACCAAGAAAAGAAGGAGAAAAACAAGAAAAACCAAGAACAAAAAAATAAGGCCATTTCGGCCAAGGTGAAGGGAACACCACCCCACAAAATCTTGTCCCAAAAATTATTTTCTTGTTATATTCCTACTAATTCAAGGTCCCTCTACAACTTGGTGTAATTGTTTTGGAAGATTGAGCAATAGTTTCTTCAATCTCACACTTTGGACAAATGAAGAACTAAGGGGAAAAAGGTAAGAATTAATTCCTTGTTATTATGTTATGAAGGTTTGTTTGTGTCGTAGTATATGGAAATGAGTAGAATTTATGGAAATATGGAAGTTTGCAAAGTGGGTGTGCATGTGTGCATGTGGCCGTGTATATGTGTTATGTTGTATAGTTGAAATGAGTTGAATTTTAAGTTGTATTTTAGTTGTGGTTATTGTGGAGTTTGTATTGGAAATGAAAGTTGAATAAAAATTGGATGAAGTGGGAATTTTGCATGTTGGCCGTGGGATATGTAATGGTGAATTAATGATGGATTTATTTTGTTTAATATGCTAATTGTGTTGTTATGATCCTTACAATGTAAATGAAGGATATATGGGTTAAGTTTGCATAAAAATGGAATGTAGAGGATTATGACATATTAATGTGATTTTATGGTATTAAGATAATGAAGTTGTTTAGGTGTAGATTGTGGTTGTTGTTAATGAATTTGAGAAATGATAATGTGTTATGAATATGTTTGTCGAAAAATGGAAGTTTCGGATGAGTTATGATTTCGGTGGAAAGTTTGTGTATTTTGCGAATAATGTGAAAAATCATATGTAATGCCTCCAATTGATGTTGGAATAATCTTGGTAAGTAATGAGTATGAAAATATAGATATTGGTTTGGAAATATGAAGTTAGTTTGGAAGTTGTCACTTTATGTGGAAAGAAGACTATTTATGTTAGTAGGCGATTCTAGCCGATAATTGATGTTGTTGGATTGGTTGTTGTTGATATTTTAGCCGAGTCGTAATCTCGGGGCTGTCATATTTATAGGGGAGATCTTTGCCGAAATTTCGGTAGGCGAATACTAAACCTAAGTTGGAAGTTTGAACCTCATGAATAGTAAGCGGTAAATGTGACCATTTGTAGGATTTTGACGAAACGGGATTTGGATTTTGGCAAGCGTAAAAGGCAAACAAGGTATGTGAAGCTCTCCCATTTCTTCTCTTGGCATGTCTTAGATGTACTAGGCTTGAATTTGGACCTCGGGGACAACTCTATTCCTCGGAATCCACGTTCAAAAACGCCCCTTTTTCATTCAGTAAAATTGAATTGAATGTTGCGCGAATAGTTAGAAAAATTGTTTAAACCCCTAGAACCTGTACAAACGCAATCCAATCATCTTAATATCCTTGTAAGTGACGTTATGAAGTTTAACCTACGTAATTTACCTATGCCACCTCATTTGGTCGAGGTGGGCCCACTTTGTCCGAATTTTTCCTAATGCCCTATTTAAACTACCTTTGAATATGAAACTAAGGAAACTTTTGACTACCTTTCTAAGTTCTAACGAATAAGCTGCTATAAGTATTTTATTGAGTTTCATGACCTACTTTGGGATTTGAAAGCGCTTCGTAAAGACTATTTCGACACGAACCATTTTGATACCCGAAAGACTTATGTTTTGGTTATTATCAAATGTTCGCTATAAATTCCGCCATCCGAGCTATGCTATAGAGTTTCGTATATGTTTTACATTTTGATATACATAAATGACTCCTAAGATTCTATTTTGATAAGACTCCTCCTTGACCTTAAAAAGGTATGTGCTATGCCTCGTCAGGACCCTTTTTCTTGATATGTCATTTGATCATTCCGTCGATCTCTCGTATATGTTGTACGTTTTATATTGCATTTAGTTTCTCACTACTCTACTCGTGGATGCCTCAATGCTTCCTTCACCGAGCCCGGGCCGGGATATGTTATCACGCGTATTCCATTGCATTGTTCGCCGTGCCTCGGTGTGAGGGGGCAGGTATATATGTACATGGGTTGTGGTGTATGATGTGCCATGTACACACTCTGATATGATATGATATGATATGATATGGCCATTTGATATGCTACGATATGTGCACATTCTGATATGATCTGATATGTTGTGGCGCCAGCGTCAGGGGGCGACCACTTTCTGTTTGCCGAGTCCCATGATGAGGGCCGGCTATGGCATATTTTCTGCTATGCATCTGTTTATGTTTATGAGTAAGCATTTCGATACTCCGGTTATTACTTTTATGTTCGCATATTCGTTTGGTTATAATTCGTTTGTTGGACTCTATGCTTTACATACTCAGTACATATTCCGTACTGACCCCCTGTTCTTCGGGGGCTGCGTTTCATGCCACGCAGGTACACCCAGATGAGTACGGGCTTTGTAGGAGATGTCCCAGCGGCGTTGGCAAGCTCCAATTGCTCCTGGAGTGCTGCCGTGTCCGATTATGCATGATATGTGTTCTGACTGTTTGTTAGAGACTTTGCAGACAGAGTGTGGGTTCTGGATGTCAGTTCTGTAGGCGGCTCCACCAGCCGTCATGTCATTTTGTATTATGCCATAATTTTCATATGATTACATATTCGTCGATTTGTACACTACAAAGGATATTTCCGAACATTTGTTGTCTGTCATTTTTGTCTGATTAATAGTCTGGAAGTTTATGTATGTAATAAGAGTCAGTGGGTTCGCTCGGCTCCGAATGTGGGGTCGGGTGCCCATCACACCCTAGTAAAATCAGGGTGTGACAAAGTGGTATCGAGCGGTGTCCGTCCTAGGGGTTGTACGCAAAGTCGTGTCCGAAGAGAGTCCCGTTTATGGTGTGAAGCGCGCCACATTTATAAACGAGGAGGCTACGGGGCATTTAGGGATTGTTGACCTTCTTTCGTCATAGATCGTGCGATAGAGCCAAGTCATAGGAGAATGAAATTCCTATATGAGGGCTTTACATACGATGGAGGAAAGTAAGTGATGGCATGAAAGTTACGAAGGGAATTTTGAAATATTTGTTTCGCTATCCGAAATTGGAAGCTTTGAATGGCGGGAAATGTGTTACATAACTATGTGTTCGTGAGGTATCGCCGTATTTGCTATATACAGGGTTTGAACAGCAGGAATGTTAAAAGAGGTTCTGTTGAAAGCGTAAGTTAGAATATTTAGTTAGATATGCTATAAAGGGGAAAAGAAAATATTGTTAGTAGGCAATAAATGAGATACACTGCCCAGAAGAGTTGTGGATTGGGGTATGGTGTGAAAAGTGATTATAGGAAAGATGGTTAACGATCGAAAGATCGAGACGAATGACATTCGATGCTTGGTAGAAGTAAAGCCTATTGGAGAATTTAGAGACAAGTTGATAATCGACCTTGCGGAAAATCATTATGTAGGGATGCGAGTGGAGATCTAAACGGGACAATACCGAAATAACTATAAGTAATGACGATGAGGATATATTTGTTACTATTGAGAAATTGGAAATCTAGGACGAAAGATGAAAATTGTGGAATACGAAGGGTAAAACAAGTAAATATGGAAAAAAAGGACGTGTTACGAAAAGGTCCCGAAATCGTAGGACTTCAATTTGCTCCAAATAATGTAATAAAGGCCATGTGACGAAGTGGATGCAATTATACTGGCGTTAGAGCATCGTAATTCACCCGAGTTTCAAGGTTAAGCGTGCTAGGACCAGAGCAATTCTGGGATGGGTGACCCCCCTGGGAAGTGCATTAAGGGTTTCATAAATGTAGACGTATGAGATGAATGGAAAAAAAAATTAGGATAATCAAAAGGAAATTAGAATATGCGGAGTAGATAGAAACCTTGATAAGGATGGGCACGGAGATAAGAAATGTCTAGCGACGAAATATGACATGATTTATGTGACTAGAACACACGGGTAAAGTGTGAACAGAAAAGTGAGCTATAGAACGTACGAAAAAGACTGTTACATTCTGTAGGGAAAGGCGTGGAATTAAGATTATATGTTGACGGGAATAATAAGAAGAATAAGGAAAGGGGGAGTAATATGTTATGTTGCACTAAGTTTTAAGGAACACCCCCCACGCCATCTGTAAAGGGCATTATTTTATTTGGGAAAAATCTTCTCTTGGATAAGCGTATATGAATGGCGAAGTCGCAATTCATCTAAATGGGCTAGAATATGTTCCGACCATATCGTGCTTTAGAAGAAGGCCCAAATTGACGGGCAAGAACGCCCCAGAATCGAGGGCAACTATGATGAGAGAGTCCAGTACATAAGTAAATACGTGTGATCTAAGTAGTTCGTCCGGAATCTAAGAATAAGTCGGAAGATAAATCATGCGAATCCGATCTTTGGAATGCCTTGCGATACTTGCCAAGCTCTAGTTTCTTCGATGGGGGTTGAAGAATATTTTCGATAATCGCTTATTAAATTGTGCTCAACAAATTAGAAATGGAATTCGTGGAAAAAAAAATGATAATAATAAATAGATTTGGACGAAAGGAATGAAAAGAGTATCAAAGAAAGCACTTGAGATGGGCGTAATCAATTGACTATGAGCTGGGGGCAAATGGAAAATACAGGGTTATGGACAGAAGAGGCAGTGCGACAAAAAGGCCATCAAATGAGACCATTACTAAGATAAGGTTAGTATGACTTCGGGTAAGATTGTAAGTAACAATAAGTATATGGAAGGAGTGAGAGAATATGAAGCATAAGGAAATACGACATATTATGTATATATGACCATATCGTGGAAGCAGCGAAAACCATAAGAAACAAGTATTGAGAATTTGTGAAACGACTGATACGTTGTAAGTTTATTGGGAAAAATAGATGGTACCTATCTTATGGGAAGAAAGATGGTATTGTCAGAAAGCTTGGAATATTTATCGTCAAATATAAAAGTTACGAAACGAAGAGCTTGAAATGATTATGCGCATCGACTTTTGACGGGAATAAATACAATACAATTTGGATATGTTGTTGTCACAATGACGTTATCCGAACATTAACCTCTAATGGGAATTATTAGAGTATGGCTCGGATCAATTGTTACAATAGCGATATTGCACGAGCCTTAACCATCAGACTAGATTTTGTATAAGATATTGGGGGAACTTTACCATTTGTGAATATGTTAGATTTCATATGGGAGTAATCTAAGTTATAGGAGGAGAGAAATGTGGATACGGTATGATATGTTAAATGTATTCTGAAAGAAAACATGTGAGTTTGAAAATTTTAAATGGAGCCATAAGATGGAAGGTGAATAGATAATGATTGGGGAGCACCCTAAAGGGGGAAGCGGATAAGCGAAACGCAAAGGTAAGATGGAAATCAACTGATATTATGGCACGTTTAATGTGGACGCTTGAATTGTCTGCGAGATTCTCGTGCTGAAATGAGTTGACGAAATACGAACCCGACGACAAACGAATAGGAGTCAAGACGATAATTAGGGTAGTATTAGGGATCGTCGGTAAAGGTTGTGGGTAATATGATTTCAGGTAGTAGATGCTTGTAGGAAGAGAAAGGAATACGACGAAATAGAATTAGCGTATTTTGGCACAAATGAGATATGTAAGATAGGGTGGATCAAATAAAGGAGAGACTATGTCTGAAATTAAAAAAAAAATATTGTATACGAATTATGCAAGAACGGTTATGTAACTCACGAATAATTGCACATTAAGCAAACCAAGTGAGTACATAACTGATAAGAAATATAAAGATCCAATACCAACAGAAGTATGGTTATGATATTTTGAATACGATACGAAAAATGCAGAGATGGTCTAGACTGTGTTACCAAAACAAAATTGGTACTAGAAATAAGCAGAACTTGACCAGGATCAATTAAATATTCCTCTCGATATTGATTGTAAGACAAAGGGAGAAGACAAGGAACAACCTAAGGGTTAGTAAGGCGATGCTAAGGCATTTCTTGGATTAATTTGCGTATGTTTACATACTCTTGCGAGAGATTACAATATAATCGGTGGCGGTGAAGGTTAAGAGCAAAAAATCGCGAGAAAAAGGGAAACGAAAGAGTTTGAATCAAAGACAAGCGTGTGATATGAAATGAATGCCAAAAATATGACGAGATGAAGTTAAGAAAGTTATGAAATGGCTAAACAGGATTGCCAGGACTATGTAAGATTATACTTCAAGAAGGTAGTGAAGTTTCATAAGGACTTACATTCACTATGTCGAACGAATACCTAGTATATGGTTAACCCCGGAGATTCGTCCGAAAAGAATTGAGAATACAAGTAAGCCTTAAACCAACATACGCTCTTGAACTAACGGCCAGGCTAAGAGTGTTATTGAGACGTTAATAATAAGTTGCGAACCTGTGTCATCGTTTTCTGAGGCAGTGGAAATGAACACTCGCCATTTGTCGAGCTATTGATAATAATAGCATCCAGAAGATACTGTATAAGGCTCTGTATGGCTAGAGGCTAGAGGTGTACGTCATTAACTGACCAGTTTAATAGCGATAAGGTTAAGTTACTTGGTCTGAACATAATCCGTCGAGCAGTCAATAATGTGAAACTTATTCGGGGACGATCATTAGCGACTCGAGAAACAGAAATCATGTATAAGTAAACGGTATTGACGCTTAGAATTCCGGCTTGGTGAGAAATGACAGGATATATTGACAAGGATATCGCTTAGAATTCCAGCTTGGTGACAAGGATATAGCTTCCGTCAAGGTGCTGTGGCGAAACAATGGTAAGGAAGATGTACCCCCACCTGTTCTTGGGAAAACAAACCTATGGGTACTCCGAATTCCTTATTTGATTGGATCGATTATTGCATGAGTTGTATGTGATAACCATAAAAAGAAACTCCCCCAAAATGCGTATGAGTTCCTATAAGGCTAGTTTAACATTCGAGGACGAATGTTCTAAAGGGGGGGAGGATGTTATACCCTGCATTTTCAGAGTATGAGCGTGACATGTGCTTCCTCAAAATTGACAATCATGTTGTAGCTACGTAATTTAAACTCTCGTTGATAGTATCGTATCCTGTACTTTTGTACGCTGGATTATTTGTAAGTTGAGATGGGGCCCGCACATCGAGATTTTTTTTTTTTGGACATGTGACAAGTTATATGAATCACATATGTGAAGTTAAACACAACTCATGAAGGACCCACGGGGCCAAATCAAAGTGGAAGCCCTCCAAACGAATATTTTAAGAAAATGTTTTCGGGTGGTCTGACTTCGAGGGGCAAAAACGGTATTATAAGTTTGGAATTTGGAAAAATGCCAGGAAATAAAAGTTGTAGATAATTGAATTAGCTTTCCAACCATAGGTCATGGGTTTCTAGGTGACATCGGTACAAGGAGATATGGACGTTTTAAGATCGAAAGGTCAGTGGACTAGGCCAATTCGGGGCCAACCGAATTAGGCCCATGGAAAACAAAAGGGAGAAGATGAGGCCCAATAAGAGCCATTCGGCCATGGTCCATAAAAAGGACCCAAGCCCAACAAAATTCATCCATGTGATGAATTTATAAAAGGCCAATAATTCATTTTAATTCATAGAAGATTCAAGACCAAGAAAAGAAGGAGAAAAACAAGAAAAACCAAGAACAAAAAAATAAGGCCATTTCGGCCAAGGTGAAGGGAACACCACCCCACAAAATCTTGTCCCAAAAATTATTTTCTTGTTATATTCCTACTAATTCAAGGTCCCTCTACAACTTGGTGTAATTGTTTTGGAAGATTGAGCAATAGTTTCTTCAATCTCACACTTTGGACAAATGAAGAACTAAGGGGAAAAAGGTAAGAATTAATTCCTTGTTATTATGTTATGAAGGTTTGTTTGTGTCGTAGTATATGGAAATGAGTAGAATTTATGGAAATATGGAAGTTTGCAAAGTGGGTGTGCATGTGTGCATGTGGCCGTGTATATGTGTTATGTTGTATAGTTGAAATGAGTTGAATTTTAAGTTGTATTTTAGTTGTGGTTATTGTGGAGTTTGTATTGGAAATGAAAGTTGAATAAAAATTGGATGAAGTGGGAATTTTGCATGTTGGCCGTGGGATATGTAATGGTGAATTAATGATGGATTTATTTTGTTTAATATGCTAATTGTGTTGTTATGATCCTTACAATGTAAATGAAGGATATATGGGTTAAGTTTGCATAAAAATGGAATGTAGAGGATTATGACATATTAATGTGATTTTATGGTATTAAGATAATGAAGTTGTTTAGGTGTAGATTGTGGTTGTTGTTAATGAATTTGAGAAATGATAATGTGTTATGAATATGTTTGTCGAAAAATGGAAGTTTCGGATGAGTTATGATTTCGGTGGAAAGTTTGTGTATTTTGCGAATAATGTGAAAAATCATATGTAATGCCTCCAATTGATGTTGGAATAATCTTGGTAAGTAATGAGTATGAAAATATAGATATTGGTTTGGAAATATGAAGTTAGTTTGGAAGTTGTCACTTTATGTGGAAAGAAGACTATTTATGTTAGTAGGCGATTCTAGCCGATAATTGATGTTGTTGGATTGGTTGTTGTTGATATTTTAGCCGAGTCGTAATCTCGGGGCTGTCATATTTATAGGGGAGATGCTGCCGAAATTTCGGTAGGCGAATACTAAACCTAAGTTGGAAGTTTGAACCTCATGAATAGTAAGCGGTAAATGTGACCATTTGTAGGATTTTGACGAAAAGGGATTTGGATTTTGGCAAGCGTAAAAGGCAAACAAGGTATGTGAAGCTCTCCCATTTCTTCTCTTGGCATGTCTTAGATGTACTAGGCTTGAATTTGGACCTCGGGGACAACTCTATTCCTCGGAATCCACGTTCAAAAACGCCCCTTTTTCATTCAGTAAAATTGAATTGAATGTTGCGCGAATAGTTAGAAAAATTGTTTAAACCCCTAGAACCGTACAAACGCAATCCAATCATCTTAATATCCTTGTAAGTGACGTTATGAAGTTTAACCTACGTAATTTACCTATGCCACCTCATTTGGTCGAGGTGGGCCCACTTTGTCCGAATTTTTCCTAATGCCCTATTTAAACTACCTTTGAATATGAAACTAAGGAAACTTTTGACTACCTTTCTAAGTTCTAACGAATAAGCTGCTATAAGTATTTTATTGAGTTTCATGACCTACTTTGGGATTTGAAAGCGCTTCGTAAAGACTATTTCGACACGAACCATTTTGATACCCGAAAGACTTATGTTTTGGTTATTATCAAATGTTCGCTATAAATTCCGCCATCCGAGCTATGCTATAGAGTTTCGTATATGTTTTACATTTTGATATACATAAATGACTCCTAAGATTCTATTTTGATAAGACTCCTCCGCATGACCTTAAAAAGGTATGTGCTATGCCTCGTCGGACCCTTTTTCTTGATATGTCATTTGATCATTCCGTCGATCTCTCGTATATGTTGTACGTTTTATATTGCATTTAGTTTCTCACTACTCTACTCGTGGATGCCTCAATGCTTCCTTCACTGAGCCCGGGCCAGGATATGTTATCACGCGTATTCCATTGCATTGTTCGCCGTGCCTCGGTGTGAGGGGGCAGGTATATATGTACATGGGTTGTGGTGTATGATGTGCCATGTACACACTCTGATATGATATGATATGATATGGCCATTTGATATGCTACGATATGTGCACATTCTGATATGATCGATATGTTGTGGCGCGGCGTCGGGGGCGACCACCACTTTGTTTGCCGAGTCCCATGATGAGGGCGGCTATGGCATATTTTCTCGCTATGCATCCGTTTATGTTTATGAGTAAGCATTTCGATACTCCGGTTATTACTTTTATGTTCGCATATTCTCGTTTGGTTATAATTTCGTTTGTTGGACTCTATGCTTTACATACTCGGTACATATTCCGTACCGACCCCCTCGTTCTTCGGGGGCTGCGTTTCATGCCACGCAGGTACACCCAGATGAGTACGGGCTTTGTAGGAGATGTCCCAGCGGCGTTGGCAAGCTCCAATTGCTCCTGGAGTGCTGCCGTGTCCGATTATGCATGATATGTGTTCTGACTGTTTGTTAGAGACTTTGCAGACAGAGTGTGGGTTCTGGATGTCAGTTCTGTAGGCGGCTCCACCAGCCGTCATGTCATTCTGTGTTATGCCATAATTTTCATATGATTACATATTCGTCGATTTGTACACTACAAAGGATATTTCCGAACATTTGTTGTATCGTCATTTTTGTCGATTAATAGTCCGGGAAGTTTATGTATGTGAATGTTTGGTCGGTTTCAAGATCATATGTTTCTATCCCAGGTTCCCATAGTTCCTTCAATTCGCAATAAGTGGTTGCAGATACACATCTATATCATTTCCTGGAGATGAAGGACACGGAATGATCATTGACAACATAATATACTCCGGCTTCATGCAAATCCATGGTGATAAATTATAGTTCATCAACATAACGAAGACCCTGACTATGAGAAATACTCATGGTTCTAAATGGGTTGAAACCATCACTTGACAGACCCAATCTAACATTACGAGGATCTCGAGAGAAGTCTGGGTACAAACGATCAAAATCCTTCCATGCTTCCCCATCAGCAGGATGCCTTAAATTTCCATCATTGGGTCATTCATTAGTGTGTCATCTCATTGCAACAGCTGTTTCAGAACACATGAATATCCTCTGAAGCCTAGGCTTTAAGGGGAAGTACCTTAAAACCTTCGCAGGAATTTTAGAGCGTGAATTAGTCGAGGCATCACCAACACTCTTCCATCTAGAAGTTCCACGACAGAGAAGCGGTTATCCTTTCGATTGTCCTTCCAAAATAACATGCGGTCATTAGGGCATGCATGTATTTTTTCGTAATGAAGACCAAATCTTTAATCACTTGTCTAGCCTTATTGAAAGACTCTGGTATCTGAGCAAAGGGAAATGCCTCTCTTATCAAATATAAAAAGTCTGAGAATGCTACATTACTCAAACCATGTAATGATTTAAATAAGTACAACCAAATGGTGAAACTCAATTTATTGAAATTTTCACAATCCGGATATAACTCTTGTTTAAAAAATTTCTTTGCATCTGCAGATAAACCGTGTCGCACTCCTTCTTTATGCCCTGACTCACTCTCTACATTTCTAAATGTATCATGAAGTAGTCCATCAATGTCGTCATGCAAGTTTGAACCTTCATCGTCATTTATTGGATGCGGTGTATTTCTCGATGAAACCCCTTCTCCATGAAAAACCCATTTGGTGTAATTATCAACAAAACCATGAACAACCAAGTGATCCTCCACCACATTTCTGTAATGCCAATAGCGATTCATGCACTTCTTGCAAGGACATAATATCTCATTTCCTTGAGAAGCTCGTTCAAATGCCATATCAAGAAAATAATTCACTCCATCAACATACTCTTCTGTCCATCTTAGGTGATTCATCCAACTTTTATCTCCATTATCCATTTAATCCTACATATCACAAGCAAATCACCAAAATTAAGATTCATGCTAAGCTTAGAAACTGAAGTCAAGATCACCAGATCCCTTTTGCAACAAGTAATAAAAAATAAAGATAAAATTCTAGAAATGTTCAGTGAAGTCAGGATTTAGGTAGAGCAAAGCTTTGAACATAGATGCACTTAAATCAAGTTAAGAAAATTGGGGTGGTACAGACCTAAAAAGGTCCCGTTCTGTAGTATAAATTAAACTTCCTAACTAGGCGTTCCTTGTTCACAATCTTTCTCCACAGAAGTACAAAATCGTTTTTTATGTGGAAGAGTATTTCTTTTTACTCACTGTAAATGCCACTTTTTGATAAAGTGATACCATTTAATCTCGCAAGTTTTACGTGGGTTGGCTACCACCACCCTCTTCCTTTATCCGGGTTATTTACTAGCACAATTTAAGCAAGCTCACACTGACATAACCATTATAGCTAACCATTTTGTTAGAGTAACACTCAGGCCTTAAAAAAAGAAACAAGAATAGCTAAATGAACTTATTATTCTTGTTGCAAATCTAATATAGCAAGATTTTAGCCTACCGAGTCCACTAGTTAACTTCACAAAGTCCAAAGCTCAAATAAGCAACTTCTTACTTAAAAGTAATGATACTTACAAGTTCCTATCGACCACACAAAATCTTGAGTTTAGCAAGTTTTTATAAAATTACAAGAAAAAAACCGAAATGTATAAGCAAAAAATTAAACCTTAAATTGGTCTTAATTGGAAATCATGCAGATTGAAATTCGGAGGATTGAAACACTTGGATGCCGCACTATGCTACTTAATCGGCTAAATGAGTTGTCGCTATTTGCAGTCACTTATGATGAAAAGATACAGTGGAATGCAGTGATCCATTGCTATTTCCATACTCAAATTCTTTGGGAGGAGAGTAGGAGGGTAGCTGTTGTTATTAAGCTGGTTTTCTTCTTTGCAGGTGAAGTATTGATTGAAGGAAAAAACTTTGCAAGAATTTACACAGATTCAGGAAATGATATAGAGTACAGAGTTGGCACAAAAATAAACAACTATAGTTACGCACATTAACAGTGTGACTGGTTTTACTAATTTTTTAATTTGCAGATATGCAGGTTCATCAAAAATGCAGCTAGTGTTGGTTTGTATTGGTATTGATAGCAAAATGCAGAGCTCACAGAAGCTGCAGGTGCTGTTGGTAATACAAGTCACAAAACACCAACTTTGGTTTGCACAGTCTGAAGTGGGGTTGCTGTTACTAGTTAGATAGACAGTATGGTCATACATAAAGATCGATGTATGACTTTCTTCAGTGTGTGGTATTAGCATTATATGCTCATCCCGTCAAGAATTGACAATATGTGGAAATGGTATTGGTTTTAGGGAGTATGCGGTAGTTGGAAATTTGCACCGGTGCTAGTTTCCTCCAAATTTCATTAAAGCAAAAGAGCTACATTATAGTTAAGTTGTGCAGGATTCAAATGGTTGTTGTTTTTCATGTGGAATATGGATACATGACTTTTGCATGGAAACAACAAAGAAATTATGCAGAGTCACACAATGAGAGGCAATCCTGGGAGTGTAGCAAGTTGCAGCTTCTAACAGTCTCCTCGTATTGTTGCTGGTTTTTTACAACATCGGTCAAGCAAAAGAATTACACTAAGATGCCGAGTAATTTCTTGACGGGATAGTTGGTCAAGTTGTGCATCAAGGGGCCAAGCTTGGGAAACAATTTGATTGACACAAGTACGATGGAATGCGGTGCAATAGCGTAGATGAGTTCTCGTAGTTTTACACCTGGTGTGATCAATAAGATGAGCAACAGGACACCACATTGCATGCGGGAATTCTATCATTAACTCGTTTTATCAAGTTTTTGTTTTTTTACCACATACATAGTTTAGGCTTTTTTGTAGCACCAACTCAAGACATCATCAAGTCCTAAATTGGAACACTCCAACCTTAGACATAGCATTAACTTCAGAAAATCAGTAATAACCTTAATAACCATGATTTAGCTATTCGAAAATAGTAAAGCTCACACATTTCACTAGATATTTACTAAATTGAAGTAGTTCCATCCATTTCTTATCTACTTTAAATGATATAATAGGAAAATAAGCAACCGGATATTGTAAAAATATTGAGACAAAAAACTCAATAATTTGAACAAACCAAAATCACAATTTTAATGAAAACGAAGAAGAAGATGAAGGGACATGAAGAAATCAAAAGCCCTTACCTCACACTAGCGATTCACGGGCTCTGCGATGTCCAACCAGTCATCTACGAAGTGACCAAAGTGTCGTAGAAGAACACTTGGGATTCCGGGAGAACAATCAACACCCTTAAAGAAAAAGTGCTCGCAATGTCGAACCGATCGTTTACGACGTGATAAAGTGTTGTTGAAGAACACTTGGGATTCTGGGAGAACAATCAAAATACTTAAAGAAAAAACTTTCTTTTTCCTGTTAGCCAAGACCATTGAATTCTTTTCACATCATCAATAAGAAACCAATAGGTCAAGCAATTATATGACAATATGTAGGCTTATTTGCATCCGGCGGTGGCTTATTTCAAATTTTAGGATCTAGAATAGCAATAAAATACACTATATGAACCTTTTTTATTTGGACGAACACAATATTGCATAAACGTTCCTCCTTTGTCTTCCACTTCCCTGTACCTAAATAGATTTCTTCATTTACTATTTGACTTAATGCCTTTTCCTTTGAATTTAATCACATGAATATTGTTCCAAAAATACATTATTCTACTACCGAAACCAATAAAAATTTCTCTCGTAACTACATTTACGAAGCAGAAAGGAAGAATAATCAAGCTTTTTTAACCGTATCTTTTGCCCATTCAAAAA
The DNA here is from genome assembly GCF_029784015.1 of Lycium ferocissimum. NCBI lineage: Eukaryota > Viridiplantae > Streptophyta > Magnoliopsida > Solanales > Solanaceae > Lycium > Lycium ferocissimum. Next base: position 29,451 of record NW_026725826.1, read on the forward strand.
TACCATGTCGAGAAAAAGATAAACTTTCTATACTTTATAGCCACTTCCATGGTAATTTTTAGTCACTCAAGATATGGTCGATTAAAGTTATACAAAAAATTACAAGAAGAAACAAGTTTAGATCCAACATCGGTGTCCGGAGAAAACAATTTCACCACACTATATGAAATCACCACTATAAAATGCACCCAACAAGAGTGAAATTAAAAGAGAAAGTAAAAGGAAAAAAAAAAAGGCAAATCTCAGCCCTTTTTCTTTTGACAACAAAAATAGGGAAGAAAAGTGATATTGTAGAACCAAGCAAAGCAAAGACCCAACCAAAAGGCTTAAAATTATTTCAAACCCACTTCGATAAAGGACCCAATTTAATTGTTTGCTGAATATCACAAAAGGGGTTCTATTTTTTAGCCTATATACGAGTTTCCTGAACTTAGCTTATATCAAATACACTACCCACACCTCACAGATTAAAGAAAAAAAATAAGAGATTAAAGAAGAAATTCAAAAATAATCAGCAAGGAACTTACAATTTCTTCAGCTAATGATGTCTCAAATATGTCTTCTTAGATTTCTCAAACAACCACTTCTTCTAACCATTTAGCAGCTTCAACCCTAGAAATTAACTACACTAATATGTTGAAAATTCAGTTGAAAAAGACCAAACAATAATATAAACAGAGAAGATGAAATGAGGAGTTCGACGGAGAGAGGAGTTACGATGGAGAATGGTTAATGGAGAGGATTTTTTGTTTGATACGTTCATCAGATGAAAGAGAAGACATATTAGTTTTGATTTAGCAAATAAATGTAAAAAGAAAAGAAAAGAAATATTTTGGCGGGTTAAGCAAAAAATAGAGCGGGGAAATTAAAGGGCGGAGGGAATTAAAACCATTCCAATAGATAAAATATTTCATTTAATAGTTGTCACAGATAACATTAATAGCAACGGTTAACAAATGTGTTGCTATAGGTAAACCTATAGCGACGGTTTTGTACAGTGGCAACGGTTTAATTATTAACCCATCGGTGTCCCCAAAACCTTTTGGCAATGGTTTTAACACGTTGCAATATAACATCTACAACAACGGTTTAAGAACCGTGGCTAAACAATCTGTTGCCATAGGCTCAATTTCTGGTAGTGTAATTAGAACTCTCTAGAACACTTCTCCCACAAGAATTCAAGAGATATTAGTGATCAATTTCATCAAACTAAGTGAATCAAGTGTAAGAAACCCATTAAAGTTCATCCAAGACAAGAAATCCAAGTGAAGGTGAAACTAGGGTTTTGCTCAAGTGAAGTGTTTCCACCCAAGGTTCATTCCTACATCATCTACGGTAAGTTTTATGGTATTTCCATATTGTTTAAGATATTGAAAAGTTGAAACACTTGGATGGTAGAAGGAAATAGAAAATGGGTCATGAATATGGGAATAGTGTCATTTTTTAGTAATAGCTTGGATTGAGTCATGATTCTTGATGTGTTGCAATTATGGTTATGTTATAAATGATGTTAAGAACATGAGATAGACATTGTATATGAATGAATGTAATCGTGTGCTATGACCATGAATGTGGATGATTGGAAGTGAATTGAGAAGTAAGGATAATGCATGTGAATAAAGAGTATTGTTATGATGTTGAGAATGTTATTACTGATGTTTGGGAGTTGATATATGATATGGAGGAAGTTGTATAAATAAAGGAGATGCTGTCCAATTTTCTCTAGCTTTAGTCAAGTATGCTAAGCTATCAATTTTCTAATGATAGTATAACTCTAATGAAGGTAGAAACATGAGCATTGAAGGAGAACGTGCAAGTGATAGAATAGTTGAACGAAGAGGTATGTAAGGCTAACCCTTCTTTCATAAGGCATGGTTCTTTGGCAAAATATCTATTCTTCTATGAGCCTATGATGTCCTCTAAATGATTCGATCTCTAAAAGATACCAAGTTCATCATTCTCGATATGTTACGATTGTACTAAATTCCTTATATGATGAGAAATCCCCTAGGGATAGATGTAATGAACGACGATAGTAATGATGCTTATGGGCTTTTATGTATATGTGCCTATGTATGGCTATTATGAAACCCCGAGCTTATATGGCCGGGTAGAATATAGAATATATATATATATATAAATAGATATATATATAATGCACGCGCACCACTTGATGGGTACGGATAACCCCGAGCCTTTGTAGGGCTGTGTGTATGACCACGAGCATTGGGAAGGCTGGGTATGTGAAACACCGAACCTTCATGGTCGGGTATGCTATGTATATGCAATGTATATGAATGTGAATATGTAGATGAATACGAATATGAATGGAAATATGACTACGGATACGAAATGTAAATGAGTACGGATACTGATATGGATGCATGCACACGGATACGCAATAGAAATGGAATGTCCCTATGAAAAGCAAGTAAGTGTTACGACGAAGATACTACTATCTCCCATCCTATGCTATTTCATATGTTGTCTATTATGCTTTCATAATGATATTGATCATGCTTTACATACTCAGTACATTCTTCGTACTAACGTCCTTTTGTTTGTGGACGCTGCATCATGCCTACAGGTGGCCAGGGAGATAGACTTGATCCATAGCTTCATTACTCAGGGACTACATAGTGGAGCTCCATTTCATTCGGAGCTACAGCTTTTGGTATTCATTCTTTTGTATACACATTTATGGGCATGGCGGAGTCCTGTCCCGCCTATATGATATAACATACTCTTCTTAGAGGCTCGTAGACATGTGTATATGGTTAGATATGTTTGGCCTTGTCGGCCTATATTTTGGATATCGTTTTGTTAGCCTCGTCGGCTTGCGTACATCTATAGGGGCATTGTTATTGATGATGATGATGATGATATATATATATATGTGTGTGTGTGTGTGTGTGTGTGTGTGTGTGTATGTGTGTGTGTTGTTTCCCAATGGAATTAGTATGAATAATGGATGGAAAGGATGATTTAGCTATGTGGCTCACCTAGATGTTAATGTGAAAGTATGTTAATAGGTGCCCGGGTGGGTTAGCACCGGGTGCCCGTCATGGCCCTCCGGTTGGGTCGTGACACTCAGTGTGAGTCATCATCACCCCCAGGTATTGCTTTTATTTATAGTTATTGTGATTGGTCGTGTGAGGCCATGATATTGTATATTTTAGCATGTGGCCCTGTGAGGCATTGTATTGGGTTGCTGTGTATAGGTGGGATTGGTATATTTACAGGGGAGACTCTGTCAAAAAAAATTTAACTTATGACTTGCATGAATATTCGAGGACGAATGTTTCTAAGAGGGGGAGAATGTTACACCTCGTGGTATTGTATGTTATGACCTGTCATCTGTTAGTGGTCATAGTCTTGGACGGGGATTACCTTTCAGGCCAAAGGACACTAAGCATGCTCATGTTATGTAGGTGAAGGCTTAAGCTGATGCTTAATGAGAATCGGAAGGATTAGAGGTTAAAAAGATCTGATGGGAACAAGTTTAACTGAAGGGGCATTTTGACGCTCAATTTGATGGACCGCAGGATGTTTGACGGCCCGTCAAATAGTGAGGCTCCACCATAAAACAGTTACAGAAAGGTTTGGTGAGTTGGGTTATTTGACGGTCCATTTGACGGACCGCAGAACGTTTGACGGTCCGTCAAATACACTGTCAAAGTGAGCCGACGGGATTTTAAGTGACTCTTTATATTTTTTTTACCTCATTAGGATTCATTATTTTTCCAAACCAGACCCTAAAGCTCTCTCGAACCTTCTCCTCAAGTCTATATGCTAATTTATATCAAATCCAAGAAGATCAAGAGATTCAGGTGCTAGAAAGCCTACTAGGGTTTGTTAGGATCAAGATTTCTTATGGTGCTAAAGTTGGAGACTTCACCCTAATGGAATAATTTGATCAAAGGATTTTTCTCAAGTGATAAAATGTTAGTTCTCATGTCTATCTTCGTTCATGTCTATCTTCGTATCATTGAGAATATTTGGTTATAATCAACTTGTTTGAGGAAAGGAAGTGAAAAAGGAAGTTCAAATATGGATTTGATGATATTAGGAGTAGTAGATTAACTTGAATTGTAATTATTAGAGTAATTTGGGTATAATCTTGCTATGAATGGTAGTAATGATGATGGGGAAGTGTGATATACGAGTGTATATAGAGTTGTGTTGAAATTGTTGTTGGATGTTGATTATGAAAAGGATTTTTGGGCATTAAATGAAGTCTTTTGATTATGGAATTGATGATAACATCATTGTTGATTGGGAGCTATTTTGTGATATAGTGGAAGTCGATAAAATAGGGAAATGCTGCCCAAATTCCGTTAATTCGTTAATTATGGTAGTTGGAACTTAAGTAGTGTTTTCTAGACCTAACCTTAGTATAATTCCTCTTAAATGTAGACTTTGCGAACTTGGAAGGAGAACATGGCATGATCTTATGATATGAACCAACAACCGAGTAAATGAGCTTCCATATTACTCTACTCTTAGAAGCACTAGGAGTATTTCAGTCCTTGATGTTCCTGTACCCCATTTATGGTTGTCCCTTCTGTTCATGGGTCCAGTTCTATGCATTCAGTCTATTCATGCATTCTATTCATTTATATATATATATATATAAACCCATGACCAAAAGGCGTTAGATACGCGTATATTATATGTATATGGGGCATGGGGAAAGGGATAGGCGTTATATACGCAATACCACCTGATCAGCTGGTGCACTATGATGATGATATGGTGTTCATGTTGATATTTATCCGGATCATAAGAGTCTCCAATAAATCTTCAAACAGAAGGATTTGAACTTACGGTAGAGACGGTGGTTAGAATTACTAAAGGATTATGATGTTGATATTCTATACCATCCAGGGAAAGCAAATGTTTTACCTGATGCTCTTAGCCATAAATCTATGGGTAGCCTGATAGGCGTGCAACCAGAAAGGAAGGAGATAGTTCATGAGATTTATCAGCTAGCTAACCTTGGAGTTCGTTTGGCTGATTCTGGAGATGGTGGAGTTTCTGTTCGAGAAGTTGCTGAGTCCTCTATCATAGAAGAGGTAAAGAGAAGCCAGTACGAGGACCCTGTTCTGGCACAGTATAGAGATACAACTCTTCAAAAGGAGAAAACCTCATTCGAGGTTACACCTGACGGAGTCCTACGGTATGGAGGCAGATTGTGTGTACTTGAGGTTACAGGGCTACGACAACGGGGGAGAGGAACACTATGCGTGTTATTCTGTTCATCGATGGTCAACGAAGATGTATCATGACCTCAGATGTTTATATTGGTGGGATGGCATGAAAAGGGATATAGCGGAGTTTGTTGCTCTGTGCCTGAATTATCAACAATTTAAGGTCGAGCATCAGAAGCCTGGTGGGTTATTACAGGAGATAGAGATCCCAACTTGGAAATGGGAAGTAATTCATATGGACTTCATTACAGGTTTACCTCGCACTCCACGGAAGTATGACTCTATATGGGTTATTGTGGATAGGCTGACAAAATCAGCCCATTTTCTTCCGGTCGAGTACTTATTCACCGAGGACTATGCGAGGTTATACATCAAGGAGATAGTGAGACTTCATGGGGTTCCCACATCTATTATATCGGACAGTCGGTTTGATGCTCTAACTTCTAGATATCATTCCAGAAGGGATTGGGGACACAGGTGAGTCTTAGCACAGCATTTCAACCTCAGACTGACGGACAGGCTGAGCGTACTATTCAGACGCTAGAAGATATGTTGTGAGCTTGTATTATTGACTTCAGAGGTAGCTAGATGTTATAACCCGTACTTTTCACCTTTGGGAATCTCGGGATTTTCGAGACAAGTTAAGGACAATGTAATGTATTGATCTTGTTTGGTTCATAAGTTGGTTTTGGAAAATTTAGACGTGGGAATATTGGAAAAGTCTAAGGGCAAAATTGGAATTTTGGAAAATGGTTTCATGAATTACCAAAATGTGGGCTAAGGATTTTGGACTTGGAAAATGAAAAAAAAAATTTGGAGCCAAGCCCAACCCAAGGAGGGTGGCCGGCCATGGCTTGGAAAATTAATTAAATTCAAGCCATGTGCATGGTCATGTGACAACCTAATTTTATAAGGGACCAAGGTTCATTAATTTTCTAGAAATTTCAAGACATGAGAAAGAAGGAGAAAACAAGAGAAAAACTTCAAGAACAAGAGGAGGGGCTTCGGCCAGCCCCCTCCATTTTTACCCCATCAAAATCTTGCCTCTAAAATTATTTTCTTGTGGTATTTATACCAATTCAAGGTCCCTCTACAACGTGGTGCAATTATTTCGGAAGATAACCCGTTGGTTTCGTCGTTTGGATGAATTGTTGAAGTGAAGAAACTTGAAGAGGAAGGTAAGAATTCATCCCTTCTAATTATGTTATGAAGGTTTGTTTGCGTTGTAGTATATGTAAATGAGAAGAAAAGATAGAAATATGGAAGTTTGCTAAGTGAGTATGAAAAATGGTATATGGCCGTGCATGTATATATGTTGTATGTCTATAGTGTGTTGAATTCATGTTGTATTCTAGTTGTGATTGTGGTGGAATTCGCATTGGAGATGGAAGTTGAATAAATTCGGTTGAAGTTGGAATATAGGTGCTTGGCCGTGTGGTATGGTGGTGCTAGAAAGGGAGCGAATTAATGTTGTTTAGTATGTTAGTGGTCTTGTTATGATCCTTGTAAGGTAAATGAAGTTAAAATGATGTAAGTTTGCATTGGAACGGAATGTAGGAACTTATGTCGTATTTTTATGATTTTATGACATTATGGAAGTTAAGATGTTAGGGTGCAAATTATGGTGATTATTGATGAACTTGGAAGATGGAAACATGTTATGAATATGTAAGTTAAAGATTAGAAGATTTGGATAAATTATGACTTTGGTGAAAAGTTGTATATTTTGTATAGCTTGAGTATATGTTGTAGAAATGATATGAAGAGCTTCCGAATGGCATTGTAACGATTTTATTTAGTAATGAATGTGAATATGATGGTATTGATTTGGACATGTGAAGTCGGGATGGAAGTTATTGTATTATGTTGGGAAGTGGGCTAGTTGCATTATATTGTGTTTTGTTATGATTATTGATGTTGTTGTTGGGTTGTTGTTGATTGTTTTGAGCCGAGTTTAATTCTCGGGGTGTCATATTTATAGGGGAGATGCTGCCAAAATTTCGGCAGGCAAATACTAAACCAAAGTTGGAATTTTCAAGCCTCATGAATAGTAACTGGTCAATATGACCATTTGCAGATTTTTGGCGAAACGGGACCGGAGTTTCGACGAGCTTAACAAGCGAGAAAGGTATGTAAAGCTTACCCATTCTTTATTTGGCACGTCCTAGACCTATTAGGCCGAAAACGGAACCTCAGGGATAATTCTGCTCCCAGAAATTCGAGTTTGATTTTGAATACTATTCATTCAAAGATAATTGAATCATAAAGCTTGCTTTTGGATATAAGAATGCTTCAACCTTCGTATCTTTTGCAAATGAATCCGAATCGCTTCGAAACTTTCCTAAATAACTTTATGGAGCCCAATGATTAAATTTACGTCCGCCACCTCAATTGACCGAGGTGGGCCCATTAATTCCGATTTTACCCTTCTGTGTTTATGACTTACCTCCGAGCGGCTTTAAAGGAAACGTTTTAACTACTCCTCTATTTATTACTTAAAAATCGTTTTAAATATTCCGTTAAGTCCTATGATGTGTTACGATACGTATCACGAATCCGAACGTTGTCCGACATAACCCTCCGTGATGTCCGAAAGGTACGTACTATGACTCCGTCCGATTTCATTGATTTGATTTGTTATTTGATATGCCTCATCGAGTCTCTGGAAAAATGTATGTTATTTTATTGCATTTAGTTTCTCACTACTCCACTCGTGGATGCCCCAATGTTTCCCCCACTGAGCCCGGGCCAGGATTTGTTATCAAGCGTTTTCCACTGCATTGTTCGCCGTGCCTCGGTGTGAGGGGGCAGTATGACATGTACATGGGTCCGAAGTATGATGTGCCATGTACATATATTCGATATACGATTATGTTATGTGATGTGGCCACTTGGTATGTTATGATGTGTTCGGAGATATTCCCTACTCTGAAGTATGATGTGTTATGGCGCCGGAGAAGGGGGGCGCCTCTGTTCTGTTCACCGAGTCCCATAGCGGGGCCGGCTTTGGCATATGTTTTCTGCATGCATTACTTATGATTTCTGGTATGCATTTTTGAGTACCTATGCATCTCATTTGCTTTCCGCACGTTCTGTTCTGATTTTAATGTTATTTGTTATAGTCTCTGCTTTACATATTCAGTACATTTTCCGTACTGACCCCCTTTCTTCGGGGGCTGCGTTTCGTGCCGCGCAGGTACAGACATTCGATTTGCTGGTTTTCCCTCCTAGGTTGTCTGCTCAGTTGGTTGAAGTGCTCCTTTGTCCGGAGCCCGTATTTTGGTATAAAAGTTTTACGCTGCATTTGTACATATTCATTTGGGGTACGACGGGGCCCTGTCCCGTCATATGATTATGTTTTGTTCTGTAGAGGTCTGTAGACATGTGGTGTGGCTTCTGTATATGTTCCGTGAGTTGCGTACGTTTAGGGCCTATCTGTATTTTGTGACGGCCTTATCGGCCTTCGTGCGTCATGCCCACTCGACTTTGTTAATTTATTATTATTTCTGCTTACTTTTAATGTTTTGCTAATTTAGGTTAAGGTACGTATGAGTGCCCAACTAGGGCACGTGTCGCGGCCTACGGAGTTGGGTCCTGACACTAGAACGATCATTTGCCACTTATTGAGTTTGCTTATAATAATAGCTACCATTCTAGTATCTAGATGGCACCGTACGAGGCCTTATATGGGAGGAAGTGCAGGTCACCTATTGGTTGGTTCGATGTAGGCGAGACTAAGTTAATTGGCCCAGACATGATTCAGCAAGCTGTTGATAAGGTGAAGCTCATTCAAGAGAGATTATTGGCCGTCCAGAGTTGACAGAAGTCATATGCAGATAATTGACGTTGACACTTAGAGTTTCAGATTGGTGATTGGGTGTTCCTGAAGGTGTCACCCATAAAGGGTGTGATGAGATTCGGCAAGAAGGGGAAGCTTAGCCCGAGATACATTGGGCCTTATCAAATTAATCGAAGGGTAGGCAAGGTTGCCTATGAGTTGGACCTACCATCTGATTTGGAAGCAGTTCATCCAGTTTTCCATGTATCAATGCTTCGTAAATGTATCGGTAACCCTTCTAGAGTATTCCCTGTAGACGATGTCCAGGTAACAGAGGAGTTGTCGTATTAGGAAAGCCCTATAGTTATACTTGATTGCCAAGTTAGAAGGTTACGTACTAAGGATGTAGCTTCCGTCAAAGTATTCTTGCCAAATAATAATAGGGAAGAGGTGACCTGGGAAGCCGAAGGCGAGATGAAGAACAAGTATCCTTACTTGTTCCCTATGCCTGCAAGTAATTTAATTCCTTACTTGACTCTATTGATTGGTAGATGAGACTATATGTTATTGTGGCCCTGTGAGGCATCTGTTGGTTCTTTGAATGCAGGTTGGTAGGTATAGCGATAAAGGAGACTTTCCCAAAAATTTTATAAAACCCTATAGAACTAGTTTGACATTCGAGGACAAATGTTCCAAAGGGGGGAAGGATGTTATATCCCGTACTTTTGTACGTTGGAATCGTAAGTTAATCGACATAAGTTCAAGGACAAGATTATTTTTGAGATATGAAACAAGGACTTTTAAATCCCAATTTTAATATTGCACGGTTTGCTAATTAATTACAATTAGTGTAGAAACATTAGTGAAGTGGGAAATTAACAACTATGATCAGATTATTAAGTGGGCCCCACTAAAATATGGATAATTATGATTGGAGCATGGATGATGACATGCTAAAGTGGGACACATGTCAAATGGGCTGGCTGCCTATATATATATATATTTTGATGACTAAGGCTTCTATGCATTTCATCTTCACAAAACTCATTTGAGAGAGAGATTATCAACAGCCATGGCTGCCACCTTGAGCTCACGGCCAATTCAAGTGTTGGGAGGAAAGGTTGTAATTTTTTTTTAGTGTTCTAGAAGTCCAAAGGAGGCAACAACCATAGTTTACTTTTGAGAATTGTTCTTCATCTTAGGAATTCATTGGAAACAAGAAGAGCAGGCTATTCATTACATATGTGTGCATATTGTTTCTAAGAAAACGTTCAGGCGTTCAACAACATAAAAATATAAGGACACAAGAGTGGTTCTTTGAATTTTTATCTCATCTTCTCCTTCCTTGATAGCTAAGTGATGGCATAAATGTTTTGGAGTATTGTCACCCTATTGTGTGGCTGGTTTTGAAAGCATAGAGCTGGGATTCTAATAACGTGTTCTAGAGATTAAGGTATGTTTTATCCCCATATCTTGTTAATTAAGTTGTTTACGAAAGAATTCCCTAGTTAAAATGGCGGAAATGGTGCTACAAATGTATTAACTAGTTTGGTGATATAAATCGTTGTGGGCTGTTTTGATGAGATTTTTGGGGGAAATTCTCACGTGATTATGTTGCTATTTGAGGTTGTTGTTGTTTTTGTTATTGTTGTATTGTATTTAGGGGTTGTTCTTGTTGAGTTGAAGGATTAAAAGTGTTGTTGTGATTATGTATTTGTGTTGTTGTAGTTGATGGGCTGTTTGGGGCATGTTATTGTTAGGTCATTTTTGATGATGTGTTGTGGCTATAGATCATTAGGAATAACTTGAATATGTCGTGGTTGTTATGTTGATTATTGTTGAACGTTGCAACGTGTAGGCTGATTTGGAGCGTTGTGCGTGCGGTGCGGGCTGTTTCGAGGTGTTCTTGGACCTTGTTTTGGCTAGTTCTTGATAGGGTAACTTGGACGTGTTGTTTTTTATGTTAATCTGGTTGTTTTTATAGTTGGCTTGAATATGAGGGAAGTGAACAATATAGGGGAAATGCCACCCAATTTTCTAGGAATAAGCTACTAACTTTGAAATACGTTTTAAGCTTTTCCGTAGCTTAAACATAGTTCTTAACGTCTTAATATAGGTTGAGGTACTTCGGGCAGCGTATATATATCCAGTCACGGATTAAGTGTCAAAGGTATGTAAAGCTAGCCCTTCCTTCTTTTTGGCATGAATAACAGAAACGAGCAAACGATGAAGGTACATAATTTCGGTAAATTCTAGTTCTCAATGGTACTTGACATGATAGTTGTCTTGATTCTCCAGTGTTGGTTCATTCTGATTATTCTATTGAGTCTCAGATGATTGTTTAATTTGTATATGGTTGCTCATGATATTCTACTCATGCATGCTGTTAATATATCATTCACCGAGTCCCGGGCCGGGTATGTATTCGTGCACAGTTTCATTGGATTGTTCATCGAGTCCCTCACTAGAGGGCCGGGTACGGTATATATATATGAATATTTTACCGAGACCTTCACTAGAGGGCCGGGTACGGTATATATGTATATGACTTCATTCACCGAGTCCCATAATAGGCCGGGTATGGTATATGATATATGGATATGCATGATTCTCATCTCGTAAGGCACAGGTGCATTGGTATCTTTGATTATCGTACTTGCCTACTGTTATCTTTTATTCAGTCATGATCTCCTTTATTGTATTTCATACTTTATATACTCAGTACATTTCTCCGACCCCTCTTTGGGGGCTGCGTTTCATGCCCGCAGGTACAAACACTCAGTTTGGTGATCCTCCAGCCTAGGACTTCTGTTCAGCTGTTTGGAGAGCTCCATTGTTCTGGAGCCTAAGTTATTTTACTACAGATCCTTTGATATAGACTTATGCTTATCCAGGGGTACGGCGGGGCCCTGTCCCGTCATATTTCACTTTTATACTCTTAGAGGTCTGTAGACATGTGTAGGTTGTATATAGGTTTTGGTCTCTTTATGTCGATATGGTTCGTTTTGGGTATTTCCGTATGTAGTGGCAGCCTTGTCGGCTTGCATATTATATTATGTTTTTGTTAGCTGTGACTCCTCTGGAGACAGGTTTATTATGATATATGGCGTTATGAATCTTTCGTTTGCTTTTACAAGTTTCCATACTGTCCTTAGTTTCAGTCTGACTATACCTAACAGGTTCGTATACGTGTGTCCAGCTCGGGCACTAGTCATGACTCATCGGGTTGGGTCGTGACAATTACATTTACTCACATATAATGTTTATTCCATGTTCTTAATATCATTTGTAACATAATTATAATCACAACATATCAAGAATCATAATTCATTCTAAGCTACCACTCAAAGATGTCACTATTCTCATATTTGTGACCCATCTTCCACCTCCTTTCATAATCTAAGTCTTTCAACCCCTCAACACCTTAAACAACATGAAATGATCATAAAACTTACCTTTGATAGAGTGGGAATGAGCTTTGGGTGGAAACATTTCACTTGAGCAAACCCTAGTTTCACTTCCAATGAGATTTCTTGTCTTGGATGAACCCTAATGAGTTTCTTGCACATAATTCTCTTGGTTTGATGAAGTTTATCTTTTATTTGCCTTGAATTGGTGTTGATGAAATATGTAGAACACTCTAGAAGCCTTGAGACAGATGGAGAAGTGGAAAGAATGAGAAAATGAAAGTGGGAACACATATTTATACTTGCACTTAACTCAGCTCGTCGGGACTTCCACGGACACTTATACGGTCCGTACAACATTATACGATCCGTATAAGTGATCGTACTTCACCATCAGCGAAACAACATTTCTGTTGGGTGCTATACGGACCCTTATACGGACCATATAAGCGGTCGTATAGCCCCACCTCCCGGAAATTGTTTCCGTCGTTCGTTTGATCTCCAATCCTTATGAAACCTTCTTAACACTTGTTTAACACCTTATTAGCAATCTAAGGAGCATTATAAATTCTTCTTTAAGACATCATCAGGTCGACATTAACTCGATACTTTACACATCCTCTTCAAGATACAACTTGCGCTCAACATTCTTTAACAAACTTTCTTTTCTTACTTCGAACGTCTTTGGAATCTTAATTAAGATCGTTAAACAACCTTTCTTACTTATAGAAACATCGTATACCGCTTACCCTCTGTTAGCTTATTCACTAGGCAACGACATGAAATTTTCCGAGGTGTAACAACATGAATGGGTTCGTGCTAGCGAAGAAAATCTTAAGAATAGGTTACTACTGGATGACCATGGAGAATAATTGTAGCAAATTCGTCCAAAAATGTCACAACTGTCAGATTCATAGAGATTTGATAAAGGTTCCTCCAACAGAACTGAATGATATGACGTCGCCTTAGCCATTCGCCGCTTGGGGCATGGATATCATAGGGCCAATTGAGCTAGCTGCATCAAACAAACATCGCTTCATTTTGGTCACCATAGACTACTTCACCAAGTGGGTGGAAGAAGCATCTTATTCATCAGTAATAAAGAAAGTGGTCATAGATTATATGCGAAACAACATCCTATGTTGATTTGGCATCCCAAAATCAATCATAACTGACAATTGGGCTAATCTGAATAGCCACTTGATGAAAGACATGTGTGAGCAGTTCTGAATCACCCATCAGAATTCAACCGCATACCGGCCACAAATGAATGGGGCTGTAGAAGCCGCCAACAAAAACATCAAGAAAATCCTCTGAAAGATGATTGATAACTATAAAGACTGGCATGAACAACTGCCATATGCATTACTGGGATATCGCACTATTGCCGAAGACTTCAGCGGGAGCTACTTTCGTTGTTGGTGTACGATTAATCGAAGCGGTAATACGGCCAGTGGAGATCCCTTCACTTCGAATAATACAAGAAGCTGAGTTGGATGACGCGGAATGGATCCACAAGAGGTATGAGCAACTGGCTCTGATAGATGAAAAGCGGATGATTGCTGTTTGCCATGGCCAATTGTACCAACAAAGGATGGCGCGAGCTTTCAACAAGCATGTGAGAACTAGGGTTTTTCAAATTGGGCAATTGGTGCTCAAACGAATATTACCTAATCAAGAAGAATAAAAAGGAAAGTTCGCACCAAATTGGCAAGGCCCTTCTATGGTGCGAAAGGTAATATCAGGAGGAGCTGTGGTACTTGTGCAAGAGTGGCTCAGATGCCATCAAGAGATACTACGTGTGAAGAAGAAGATAAATGCGAAGATTTAGAATTTTCGTAGTTTAGGTTTTGTTTAGTCACATTCCCTTTACTTGTAATTTTGCATTTTTTTTTTTGAAAAACCAAATCCAAAATCATGTAGGAACTACGCAACGACCTGATTCCCTATACTTATAAAGGGATACATAGGTGCTTTTCCCAGCTCGGTCGCTTTAACCCAAAAATCCAAAATTATGTATTTTGAACTACGTTATGACTTGATTCCCATTTGGGATACATAGGAGCTCTTTTGAGTTCGGTCTCACAAAAAAATTCCAATATCTTTACCCGGAACTACTTTTCGACCTGATTCCCAAAACGGGATACGTAGGTGCTCTCCCGAGCTCGATCATTCCAAAGAAAATTCCCGACAAACCTTAGGAAACCTCATAAATGTTTTAGCTAGAGAAAGATGAAAGTAACCCTACAAGCAAACTGGGGCAGAATTTTCGAGAGAACCTTAAAAATTCTTTAAAAGCATATCAGCCCAAAGGAACGAACTGATTAAAACTTGTACACTGGGGCAAAATTTTTGAGTGGATCTCAAAAATTCCATCGACATGGTGAAATTCAAAATCAGCAGAAAGATGTATACGAACAGGGGCAAAATTTTTTAAAGGGATGTGAAAATTTCACAAGTCAAGATCAAAAAGAAGGAAAGAGGTGGAAGACCTTGTTTGAGTTGTTACACCCGGTAAGAGTCCATGCTACTTGACTCAAGACAAGAATGAACGATTTAAGAAAGTTCAAGGAAAGTTAATCGAGTTAGTAAGAATAACGCCCATATATATGGTTGCCTTAAAGTATCTAAGATGACATGGTAACCTAAAGGATTTCAAATCATGTTACGAGTACATATACGAGGTAATATGAGTGCCCTTTTAAAGTATTTGAGATTATTAGTAATGATATAGAATATGGACAAAAGATACGAATATACTTTTGCGATTGGAGTTTCGTCGAAGCTTTGTGAGTTCTCTAGTTATGTTTAAGGTTATTGTGATTCTCTGGACCCTTCAATACACGTGTGTCACACCCCGATCTTACTAGGGTGTGATGGGCACCCGACCCCATATTCGGAGCCGAGCGAACCCGCGGACTCTTATTACTTACATATTTTCTTTGGATTCTTAAATCAAATGAAGGTAAAATACATAGTAGAACTTTCGAAACCTTTTTGTCGTTTCTCAAATTAATCACAGTCTATAAGCGCAAAGACTCTGTAACATAATGTATAGTAAAAACATGTCGGCTAGCAGGGCCATTTTCAAAGCGGCCTCTAGACCCACGACTGCTGTCCAAAGTCTCTAACCGAACAAGCGCACGGCACATATAATCTAACTCGGCGGCCTCCGGGTACAAATGGGTCTACCAACTCCATTTGGAACGTCTTCGTAACGGCTTCTACTCATATGGGTGTGCACGCGGCATGGAAACGCGGACGTCCGCAAGAAGGGACGTCAGTACGAAAAATGTACCGAGTATGTAAGGCATGAGTAACATCACGAAATCATAATAGAGAACATAAAACGCAACATAGGAGAGTGATATAACCTGTATCTCTGTTTGTCTACCATGATAGATATTGTGCAAGTTAGCCTTACCTTTTGGAGTACTATATAGATCGGTCCGCGCCGTTATGGGGGTTGCCCGACCTATAGGGCGGGGGCTCGCCCCCCCTATAGGTACGGGGGCGCTTTTAAAAAGGG